>NC_056738.1:75560249-75860249 GCF_019279795.1 Protopterus annectens
AATTAGGACATAGGTATTAGAGATCATCCTTGGAAGACTGTGAAGGTTTGTCATGAATCACCCTGTACAGTGGTCTACATTGGATCGATTGGTACCATGACCACAGCAGGTGGTTCTAGCAGTCTTCCTTTTAAAGTAGAGGAAGCACCTCGAAAATGTGTTGAATTGTTCAAGCTGAGGAGGATCCATCCAATGCTTGAAGCATCAAATAAAAATCTGGACACCCAAGGTTATAAAGCTGCATTGTGGGAATGTGGGGCGGTCCTCAAGCTTGAGAGCGAGTTTCCAGAGGTGCTGGAAAAGACCCATGTGAGGCTAAAGAGCTCTGCTTTTGCAGTGTATGCACTGGATCATATAAGATGTACATGTTCTTGAAATATGTATTTTTTGTCTAATCTGGCCCAACTACTTTATCTAGAAGAGTAACAATTATATTCTCTCTGGTCTGATAATAAATGCAAAACCTCCTGCATAGCAAATACTATCATATGTTTGTATACCCTTCATTTGTTAAGTTAAAGCCTCTCATCTGTGCTCCTCCCCCAATATATCATATGAACTTGAGGCCACATTCCAATTACCCTTTATAAGTAAAAGACCTTGTTGGTAACTTGCTTTGCCTTCTAAAATCTTTCTACTGTCTGCTACATTTGTTTTAATGGGATACAAATGGGCACCAGAGTAATCCTCTTTCCTAGCCAGTAGCCTCACACCATTACAAATGTACCTTGATGATCCTTTTTCTTCATTTGTCTTTACTGGCACACCCTTTCCTGTCAATTTTATTACCCCTTTTCTTTGCCCTCTATCTCAGCCAATGTTCAGCAAGTAAAATACTTTTATAATTACTAACTAGACCTTGCATTTTCACAGCTGCTGCTGGAGAAGTGTACACCTTTAAGCTACGTGCCTATTTTTTTCATTGTTATTACCTCTTCAGCTGCTTCTTTTAACTGCATTTGCCCTTTTAAAAAACACTTGTTTTGACACCCGAGGATCTCTTACAAAGGTAATTTTCAGCAAGGTGTCTATACATCCCATAACTGAGATACTACAAGTCTTAAGATGCCTTAGCTTACTGCCTTACCTCAAACCTTCAAATGAGGTTCATGAGTGCCCTCAAAACCCTGCCTTCTTCCTGGAAACTGCACCCCTCACTCCCACAGCTGAGAGATCCAAAGCTCAGAAAAGCATCTGAGAAACCCCCACACTAGCGAGTCTGTTTATGTTTAACTGTTTTTTCTACTTTTCTGCTTTATTTTAATGCTAAATAGGGGGAATAACTACCAGCCTTATATATCTTTTGCAGACTCTTCTATGCAGCTTGCTAAACAGCGATAAAGGTCATTTCCAACATTTGTTTTTATTTTTCAAATATTTATTACTGTCTCAAGTCTGCCTTTCCCAGCAACTGCAGTTTTACTAAAAATGCAATTTTTTAAGTTTGCTAAAGTGATACATTGTTTAGTAACTATTACTCTTGTATTCTAAGCATTTCTTAATTTCAGACTGATTTCCATCCCTTTTACTCGTTTTGTTGTTGTGTGGTGTATATAAATCATGATGTAACTTTTGTAGCAATTCACAAATACGCAGAATAAATACACAATTAGGAATCTTACCCATTTCAATGAACAGCTATTCTTAAGAGTCTCTAAAAACCCACAACTAGTCCCCTACCAAATTTCTCCCACTGGATGAAGCAGTCAACTACTTCAGTAAAGTCTTTTTAGATATTCTAGACAGTCTAGCCTCCACACGTACCAAGAGTAAAGCCTAACCATGCCCCATGGCTAACTAAACAAACTAAACAGTTACTTACCTCCAGGGATAAAGCCTGGAAGGAATGGCATAGCAATAGAACCCCACAACTTGAACTCAGATATAAACAACTCCATAACAATGCCAAAAAGCAAGTCATCAATGATAAAAAAGCTGTTCCTCCACTAAAGTCACTACCCAACAAAATAACTCCAAATTGTTCTGGAACTCTGTTTCCTCTCGCCTAAATCCTGGTACTCAACACAACCCCTCTCCATCTCTTGACAAAGACCCTCAAGAAATTGCCCAAGCCATCAATTCTCATTTTATTGAT
Source organism: Protopterus annectens (assembly GCF_019279795.1). Classification (NCBI taxonomy): domain Eukaryota; kingdom Metazoa; phylum Chordata; order Ceratodontiformes; family Protopteridae; genus Protopterus; species Protopterus annectens. The sequence goes on from NC_056738.1 coordinate 75,562,345, forward strand.
AATATCCAAAATCTTGTTAATGATTTCTCTCTACAAACTAACAAAAGTATAATTGGCAACATAAACAACAATACACTCTCTAACCACTCCCCGCACATCAATTGCAATTCCAACAAAAACCCATACACTCCTCTATTTACATTACAACCAGTACCCACCTCTCTAGTTCGTAAACTGCTCTCAAAACTAAGACCATGCTTCCCCTCTTCCGATGGCCTCCCAGCTGAATATCTAAAACTTGCAGCAGATTCTATAGCTCTTCCAATTAGCATTCTCATTAACCGATTAGTCTTTAAATCATATGTCCCACAGCTATGGAAAAAATTATTACTCCCCTTCACAAAGGTGGTAAGACCAGTGATCTATCTAACTACCGGCCCATCTCCATGCTTTCACCTCTAGCTAAAATTTTAGAAAAGAGTATTCATTCTCAATTACTAAAACATCTCACAGACAATAACCTACTCGCACCCACCCAACATGGTTTTCGGCCAGCACACAGCACAACAGCAGCCTTACTATCATTTACCAACGCTGTATACAAAGCTCTTGATGCAGGCCTACTAACATCAGTGATCCTACTACACCTATCAAAAGCTTTTGATGCAGTGTCCCACTCAAAACTACGTTTACAACTTGAGACCATAAACTGCTCCCCACACACACTATCCTGGTTCCATAACTATCTACACAACAGAAAACAATCTGTTAGATGGCAAAGTAAGCAATCCGATTACCTACTCAACAACACAGGCATTCCCCAAGGGTCTGTTCTTGGGCCCTTGCTTTTTAACATATTTATTAATAATCTCCATAAAGCATCCTTGCAAAGTACTCTCATTCAATACGCGGACGATTTAACAACAATTACTTCCTCTAACAACCTCTCAGATCTCCTAAAGGTAACACAAAATGCATTTACTTCCATCGAATCCTGCCTTAATGAAGCCCAACTGCTACTTAATCCCAAAAAGTCAAAACTTTTACTCTTTACAACCAAATATTCTCTCAAAACAATACAGAAATTGAAACTGTAAAAGCAGCCAGACTACTTGGCATCACAATTGATGACAAGCTATCCTTTAAGAATCATATACTCAGCTCAGTCAAAAACTTAAGCATTTTAAGCTTAGCAAACTCTATAGGCATAAACTCTATTTGGACATGTCTACCAAGTTGAAACTAGCTAATAGTCTACTTTACCCTCCCTCCTTTGTGGTTGCCCCATTTTCACTAACCTACACACATGTCTCCTGAACAAACTGCAGTTGTGCTACTATAAAGTAGCCAAGTTTGTCTCCCAACATGCCAACTCGCACACATCATTGCCTGGCCATTAAATCTATAAACTGGTTTGAGTTCCCTCATTACCTACTTTGCTCCCAACTTGCTCTCATCCACAAACTACTAAATAATCCAAACTTCTGCCCATCCCTTCAAACTGTAATACAAATATACATCCCCTACTCGGCATCTTAGGTCCTCTAACAAGCGACTTTTAACCATAACTAAGCCCAACAAAAGGCTGGACATTATCTCTATTCCCATGCCATTGCCAAACTTTGGAATGCACTCCCTCTCTCTCTTACTCAACTAGACTCTTTAAAAACATTTAAATTTGGACTAAAAGAACACTATCTTAATAACCTTGTCTGTTCTTTTAGTCATATGATTAAACCACCTTAAATGTTTTGGCCACTGTACACTACAAATACTTTTACTAACTTAATATAGTTGCAATTTACACGATCTGTCTTCGTATCCAGTCTCTCTTGCTTTCTTTATTTCTGTGGCTGAATAAACAGAATTGATTAAACAGTATTCTTACTTATGAGAATATGCAAACAGAATTACTAAAAATGTAATACACTGGGTTTATTTTCTTTTATTGTATACCTCTATAACAGGAGTGTCCAACCTGCGGCCCGCGGGCCGCATGCGGCCCTCAGAGCTCTTCCATGCGGCCCGCGACCCTTAAATTTAAATTTAATTTAACTTTTTTCCCGTGTGTTTACATGTTCAGATTTTGCTGTTCTGCATGCCTAACTTTCGTTTTTCATACCAGCATCATTCCGCTGGTATGCGATGCGAAACCCCGTTCGGTCGTTTTTTAATAGTTCTGGTAAAGCTGAAGGAAGGAGCGAGATCGTGGAGAGAGGATTTATTTTATTTCGGAGTACACACTAAATAGAAGTTATGTTCTTACCATAACGTTCCATGTTAGTTGTCTTCTTCTCGCCTTCGTCTTGCTGGATGGGTTCGGAGCCGACCTCGGCCCGACTGCCACTCTAAAAGCTCGAGAGTTGGTTCCACCGGCTCGAGGCTCCCCTTATATCCCACAATGCTAGGCGAGAGTTACCTCAGATCTCGTTTGTAAGCTAACCCCAGCTTATAATAGTAACAGTATAACTGTAAACAGAGTCCACCTCTAACAACAGGAAGAAAGAAGGGTGACCTACATCCTGAACCAGGAAATATGCATAATAGCATATATCTAAGAAAGAGGTGGTAGAAAGAGAGGTCACAATCACAACTCCTCTAGGTCTGTCCAGGCCAGGGGAAGGAGGGTGGGGAAGAAGAAGGCGAGAAGAAGACAACTAACATGGAACGTTATGGTAAGAACATAACTTCTATATGTTAAGTTGTCTATCTCGCCTTCATTCTTGCTGGATGGGACCGTCCCTAGCACCTTGTCCCGGGTGGCCTAACGGAACAGACTCCTGAGAACAGTGGAACCAAAGTTAGCTCTATGCCTAGAAGCTAAATCCAACTTATAATGAGAAATGAAAGTGTGAGGAGTAGCCCAAGTAGCCGCTGCACAAATGGTGTCAATAGGCAGTCTGTCTTGGAAGGCTAAAGAAGTAGCCAAAGCTCTGGTGGAATGGGCCTTAGGTTTATTAGGCAGCTTTTGATGTCTAATTTCATATACAAGGGAAATCAAAGATGTTAGCCATCTGGATAATGATACCTTTGAAACTGAAAGTCCCTTTCTGCTTTCCGCATAGGAGACAAACAGCTGATCAGATTTTCTGAACTGTTTTGTTCTATCCAAGTAGTACCTCAATTGACGGTGAACATCCAGGCAGTGTAATTTTTGTTCAGACCTATTGGAGTATTCTGGAAAAAGACAGGTAGATCAATGCTTTGATTTAGATTTGACGTCGAGACCACCTTAGGCAAAAGGACGGGTTAGTTCGTAGGATACTCTGTCCTTATGAAACAAAAGATAAGGAGGACGACAGCTGAGTGCTTGAAGCTCTGAAACTCTTCTAGCTGATGTAATAGCTACCAGAAAAAGAGTCTTCCATGATAATAATTTTAAAGAACAGGAGACTGCAGGTTCGAAAGGGGGGAGAATCAAAGAAGCAAGAACTAAATTCAGGTCCCAAGGAGAAGGAGGATTTCTTATAGGAGGTCTGAGAAGAAAAACTCCTTTCAAAAAGGCTTTGCAAAGCTTGTGGGACATTAAGGCAGATTCAGAAATACCCACATGAAAGTTAGAAATAGCTGCCAATTGAACTTTAAGTGTAGAGGGAGATGAACCTGCATGGAAGAGTTCAGCTAGAAAATCAAGGACTAATTGGATGGAAGCAGTGAAAGGATCTATGAAATTTCCTTGAGCCCAATATGTGAAGCGTTTCCACTTACTCAAATAAATCTTCCGAGTGGAAGATTTATGGGAAGCTATCAAAATATCTCTAACAGAGTGAGATAATTGAGGAAGCCTGGCTAAGGTTGGAACTGGAGGAACCAAGCAGTGAGGTTCAGAGAGGGGAGGGAGCGATGAAACTGACCCGACTGATGGATCAAAAGATCTGGAACTAGGTCCAGATTCCACGGTCGCTCAAAAGAAAACGATGTAGAAAGGGGAACCACACTTGTCGAGGCCAGTAAGGAGCAATGAGGATCAATGAGGCCTTCTGAGCGATAGCTTTCTGTATCACTTGAGAGATTAGTGGGAAGGAGGAAATGCATACAGAAGTCCCCGGGCCAAACTTGGACTAGAGCGTCTCTCCTCGGTTGGCCTGGTAGAGGGATTAGAGTGAAATTTTCTCTGCACTTGCTGTTTTGGGGAGTAGCAAAAGATCGCAGCAAGGCTGACCCCACTTGAGAAAAATTTCTCTCACTACAGAGTCTTTCAGAGACCAGTCGTGAGGCATGAGTATAGCTCTGCTCAACTTGTCCGCAATTTGATTGGACTTTCCGGGGATGTGCGTTGCTATCAGAAACCGCTGAGAAGAAATCGCCCATTGCCACAGTCTGAGTGCTTCTCGACACAGGGGTATGACCTGGTTCTGCCTTGTTTGTTGATGTACCACACTACAGACATATTGTCTGTTTGGATTGCAATCGTTCCCAAGGGAAGAGAGTCTTGAAGGGCTTGCAACGCTAAAACCACTGCTCTCATCTCCAGAACATTTATGTGCAAGTGGCATTCGTTTGGTTGCCATGTGCCCTGGACCGTCCTGCCCTGATAATGCCCCCCCACCCGATCAGGGAGGCATCCGTTGTCAGAGTAGCAACTGGAGGAGGTGGAACAAAGGGTCTTCCCAACAAGAGCTGAGGGGAAGACATCCACCACATGAGATGATTTTTGCACGCTATGTGATCATAATGGTGTGAGACATTGGAAGTTGCTGGTATGACCATTGAGTAAAGAGCATCCATTGAAGGATCCGCATGTGGAATCTGGCTAATGGAAGCAGAGGTATGGCTGCCATAATTCCCAACACTTTCAGAACTAACCTGGCTTTGATTCTGTTGCTGTTGAAAAGGAGTGATACCAGTTTGGGAATGTCTGTTATTCTCTGATGTGTTAGTCTCGCAGACATGTTTACTGTATCTAGATTTGCGCCTATGTAGGTAATAGTACGACAAGGCGACAAAACAGACTTTTCGCAATTTATTGAAATACCCAGCTTTTGACAAATGCGAAAAGTGTAATCCCTGGCCATCAGAAGGAGATGCTTGGTGGGAGCTGTGAGGAGCCAGTCGTCCAAATATGGAAACACCTGGAATCCTTGTCGTCTCAGGTGAGAAGCTACCACTGCCATGCATTTGGTAAACACCGGGGCAGTGGTGAGACCAAAGGGCAGGGCCCTGAACTGAAAATGACTGGTTCCCAGCCTGAAGCGGAGGAATCTTCTGGAGCGCCTGTTCATTTTATGTGATAGTACGCATCCTGAAGGTCTATAGAGCACATCCAGTTTCCTTTGCCCAAAAGGGGAAGGATGGATTGCAGCGTGACCATCCGAAATCTTGTTTTCTTGACTGATCTGTTCAAGACACTGAGATCCAAAATTGGTCTCCAGTCCCCTGTTTTCTTTGGAACTAAAAAGAACCTTGAGTAGATTCCGGATCCTTGCTGGTCTGCTGGAACTGGCTGAATTGCTCTTTTGCAAGCAGTTTTGAAATCTCCAAAACCGCTAGATCCCTTTGAGCGGGTGGAACATCTGGAAGGGATTTTTGACTGATTTGGAATGCGAAAAAGGGGATAGAATAGCCTTCGGAAATGATGGACTGTACCCATTTGTCTTGAGTCAGGGATAGCCAGGCTTCTGGGTACAGTGACAATCTTCCCCCGCCTGCCTCCGAAGATGGGCAGTCGGGCAACACCTCAGGGATGCTGAAAGGGCTTGTCAGGAAAGGCTTCCCGATTGCCCTGGTTCTGCGGACGCCCCCTGCCCCTAGGGCGACGTCTACCATTGTTATTTCCGCCTCTGCCTCTGGCGGGGAAACGACTCTGTGCGTCAGGCGAAGTCCCTTGAGATTGTTTACGGAACCACATCTTTCCACCTTTCTGGCCTTTGGGGTAAGGCCTAGAAGGAGTAGAAAAACGGACTCCGACGGCAGAAAGGGTCTTGCCATCAGTTTCGCACCTAGTCAAGGTTTCTTTCACTTGAGGACCAAAGAGGGATGATCCATCAAACGGGGAGTTAGTGAAAGACGCCTTGAAGGTCCGCAAATTGCATAGCCGCATCCAGGCATGCCTACGTAAGGCCACACCTGTCCCTGCGGCTCTGCTCGCTCCATCAGCCGCGTAAGAAAGAAGGCGCATGGAGGAGTTGGTTATGGAGTTAAGGGTAGCCAGCTGCGTGTTCATCTTATCTTGAAACCCGCAGCTGTAGGGTCCTTTAACATTTCACTCGCTTCCTTGATCAAGTCCCTTTGAAGACAAGTAAAATGGCACAGGTAGTTCAGCTTAACGCATGGTAAATGTCGCTGACGAGCACATCCGCTTCCCGTACCTGTCCATGGTCCTAGATTCCTTGTTAGGTGGATGGACAGGTACTGAAGGATCAGCTAGCTCCTTCTTAGTGGCAGCAGCTACCACCATAGCATCCACAGAAACTCCTTTTGTTAAGAACTGTTTGTCTGCTGGTGCCATTATGAACTTGGAGGGTCTCCTGGGAGTTGGGTCCACTGAATCAGGAGCCGCCCATGCCTTCTTAGCAACCACCTGCATGAGGGGGTCAAAGGGGAGACACCCAGGAGGTGGAAGGACGAGAGCCAAACGCCTCAAGATACACAGATTCGTCCTCCGAAGGGTTGAGGGCTGGCCAATTTCCCTCTGTTTCAGGATCTCCAGAATGTCTGCAAATGAGACATCTTCAGAAGGGGAACGGGGAACCCTCAGAATCATCCAAATCTGTGTCTGACGTGATGGACTCAGGTGAGTCAATGTGTTTCCTCTTACACTTCCTCTTCCGAGGGGCTCTTCTGCCAAATCAGGAGAGGCCTCGGAAGAGGATGAAATCCCCACAGGGGTTCCTGAGGAGCTGGCTCTCTGCGGTCCGGGATGAGGGAGTGAGTCGACTTAACCTGAGGAACTGTAGAGGAGGGGCGGACGGAGCCGACTGTGGAGTAGAGCCAGGCTCTAACACACTCCGCATGACCTCGAATGCACCCCTGTCAGGCAGAGCCAGAGGTCCCCGCCCGAAGCTAAGAACCCCTCGGCACCGACAGTGATGGCTCCGAGGTCGATGTCGGAGCCGAACTTACCAGCCAAGCACCGAGAGGTAGAGGGGTCGGACAAGGGTCCGATGCCACTCACCCCTCGAGCCGACGAGGGAAGTCCGCGCCGAGATTCTTCCAAGGAAGAAATCGGAGCCGACGATGGAGCCGAAGACAATTGTATCGGCTCCGACGCTATCACAGTCTCGGTTCCGACGACCCGGCTCTGAGCTCAAGAGAGTCAAGGAGGAATATGTTGATGGACCGGGGCAGGCATCGACTGATGAGTCGGGCTCTGAAGCATCTGGGCCAGTGCCTCGGACTTAAGAAGTCGACTCACTACCCTCTGAAGGTCATGATCCGACAGCCTCGATGACCTAGAGGAGTGAGATCTTTGGCTCCGTTCAGACAGCAGGGGAGATCCTGGAGCCGAATGAACGGAGCCAAGAGATGGTGACCTGGACCTCTTCCTAGTTGTCGGCTCCGAAGGTCTGGTCGGAGCCGACACGGGAACTTCTAATACCTCGGCTCCGGCCGGAGCCGAGGGAACCACAGAAACTGAGACTCATCGGCTCCAGCCGGAGCCGATGTAGGCAGAGGTTTAGAAACCTTAGGTCTCGGCTCAGTTGTCGGAGCCGAAGACCTAGATGCCTTAGAGGGCTTCCCAGTAGAAACAGAAAGGGAATCCTCTGGCTTGAGTAAGCCCCTCAATATCAATTTATTTTTTCTTTCCTGCAGGACCCTGGGGCTGAAGCCATGGCACACAGCACAGGAGTCCTGCAGGTGCAAAGGTCCCAGACAGTATATACAAGAAGTGTGAGCGTCTGTCAGAGACATTTTCTGACAGCACGCATCACACTTCTTGAATCCGGAGACCTTTGCTTCTTTAGACATTTTAAGAAGGTGTAATCAAACACACACACACACACACTAATTACACCCTGTCAAGTTTAAATTATAATAAAACCACTAACTAGGTTTTTTTTTTTAAAATAAAAATAATACACACACTCCCTAGGGAAGAGAAAAAGGCCAATAGGCCCAAGGGAAGAACCTAAAGTTCTTGAGGGAAAAAAACGGGAATTTTTTAGAAGGGGATAAAAATTTCTCTTAAACTAAGGGAAATAAGTAAAAAATATTAAATTAAAGGGGTTTTAATAGACTAAATTACACAAGAAAAAGTCACTTACCAAGAACCGGTAGAAAACCAACCTCAATAGCTGTAGCGGCAAACGAGATCTGAGGTAACTCTCGCCTAGCATTGTGGGATATAAGGGGAGCCTCGAGCCGGTGGAACCAACTCTCGAGCTTTTAGAGTGGCCGAGTCGGAGCCGAGGTCGGCTCCGAACCCATCCAGCAAGAATGAAGGCGAGATAGACAACTTAACATCTACAGTTACACTACAAAAGGTAAGGTAAGTAATTTTGTGAGTTTAAAGTGGACAGATTATTTTTTTTTAACTACTATATACTGTCATTCCTGTGATTTCCTTTCTGCAACATGTTGAAATAAGCATGCCTTGCACATATGCATTCTGTTATTACTTGGATGTTCCAAATTAAATCTGGATTTTCTTCAGAAACTTTTTTAACAAAAAATATTTATAGAGAGCGAATAATGGCAATAGATCTGCCCATTTAATTTACGTTACAGTGAAGGATCCTTCAAGATGTTCTTCGTTCCCCATTGCTGCAGTCCTTACTATTGGGTATAGTCCGCATCCAGTCGGCCCGAATACCAGAGGTCCGATGCAGAAGCAGTTTTGCGAGTGCAGGGTTGGCTCTGAAATCTTTAGTTTCAGACCGAAACAGAGTTGAACATTTTGTTTTTCTTGCCTCAGTATTTTACGGATGTCAGAAAAGTGAATAACTGTATTTCTTGTGGGAAACAGATACCTCATAGGGATTACCATACCTTGTGTATAGGTTGTTTAGGGTATGCTTACTTGGACGTTGGTCTCCGCTCTTGTGCTAGGTTTAACAAACGCACTATTAAGAGGAGGTTAGACTGTGCCAGGTTAGTGTATGAATTATAAAATGCCGAAGGACAAAACAGCGGGTTGATGAACCGGCAGTCCCGGACGTCGGTTCTTTAGGAGTCTCAGTGGTGCCAGAGGTTTTGCCAGGAGTTTCCATCGAGTCCCAGGCAGAAACTTTAATGTTACAGGATGTGCCTTCTCAGGAGGTAGGCCAGGCTGAGGGGCTTCTCAGGTGACTGTTCTTCTCTTCCCAAGGTAGTTAGAGCCTCTCCTTCTGTTACCAAACCTTCTTTGAGAGGTAGGCCTAGTTTAGCTTCAGTGGGGGCTTCTCCTAGCATTTCGGTTCTGTACCTAAGAAACATATGCTTAAAATGGCAGAAGATTTGATTACTATGATTAGAGGTTCTATGCCCCGCCTGATAAGAGGCCTAGGGTGGAACCAGTGTTTGATAGTTTTGAACAGTGTTCAGAGGCTTCCAGGGTCTTCTGGAAGACTTGCAGGAGTATCCTACTTATTCTGATTCTGATGTGGATGATTCCACTCCTACAGCTACTCCTCCTGAGGATTTCTCATTTTCAGAGACTCTGCATTCCATGAGGGAGCACTTTAAATGGGAAGGCCAGGATTACTCTGATTCCAGGAAAAGGTTTACCCCAGCATAGGCCCTTAGCTATTCCTCCTGTGTTGAATGTGGTGGAAGATGTTTTGCAGAGGCTTCCCTGAACCCTGACTCTTTGCCTCCTGCTCCTGTTAAGCCTGATAGGTATTATAGGGTGCCCGCTCATAAGTATTTGTTTAAGAGTCCTAGGGCGGACCCAGAAACTATTTCTCAAGGGCCTAAAGGTGTTAAAGCTTCTGTGGTTAAAAATCCTGTTCCCACTGATAAAGAGGCAAGGGCTTTGGATAGGTGGGGAAAGAAAGTGCATACTTCTTCCACTCTTGCCATGAGATTGAATTGTCAGTTTCACATGCTAAAATATCAGAATTACCTCCTTTCACAATTGAAATCTAAGGTGGATGCTTTGGCGGGAGGTATTGAGTGTAAAGAGTTGCTGGATTTGGTTCATGTGTCTGAACAAGTGGGTAAGCATTCTTTGCAATGTGGCTTTGATGCTGTACAGGCCTCCTCGAGGGTGGCCGCTACTAGTTCTGTTCTTGCCTGGTTGAAGGATCAGAATTTAGCTGAGCATGTTAAGACAAGGATTTTGGATGCTCCTTTACAGTCTGATGTGTTGTTTGGATGAAACAGTTTTAAAGAAAATGGAGGACAAAGCTAAGTCTATGCAAACTGTTAAAGATTTTTGCAGGTGCAGCCACCGAAATTTAGTAGAAATTGGGGTGGACATATCCTGCTTATGATTCCCAGTCTAGGGGTAGGTCTAGACGTGGTAGGGGCAGGGCTCAAGGTTCTTTTAGGCCTAGAACAGGGAGTTCACCTGCTCAGACTTCTGGTGCGGGCAGGGGTCAGTCCTTTCGTAAACAGACCCTATGACCTGTCTTTTCAGCTGCCAGCAGATTCCCGCCTGGCAGCTCCTTTGGGAGGAAGACTGTCTCTTTTCATAGAAAATTGGGATTTAATTACTCAAGACAAATGGGTGTTGGATATCATTCACCACGGTTACAGATTTTATTTCCATACAATGCCCCCTTTCAAAGGCATGCCAGACGTTCCTCCTCCACAAAGAAAAGAGGCTCACAAGCAAGTTTCTCAATTACTCCAGCTAGGGGCCATTCAGCCAGTCCCTGTATCAGAAAGGGGCCTAGGATTTTATTCTCGCCTGTTCCTAGTACCAAAGAAAGGGAACACGTGGAGACCAATTTTGGATTTATCTCTCCTCAACACTTTTCTGGACATTCCCAAGTTCAAGATGTTGACGTTACAACAGCTTTTACCTCTGCTGGGCAAAGATCACTGGATGGTAACTCTAGATCTCAAGGAAGCTTACCTTCATGTGCCTATAAGTTGCAGGCAGTATCTGCGGTTTCGAGCTGGAAATTCTCATTATCAGTTCTCTGCATTGCCCTTTGGCTTATCTACTGCGCCCAGAGTATTCACAAAGGTTCTGGCTCCAGTGATAGCTTACTTCAGGCTTCAAGGAATTCAAATCTATCCTTACTTGGACGACTGCCTGATTCTGGCTCAAGAAAAGGAAGACCTTGTACAGCATCTGGAACATGTTATAGCAGTGCTAAGATGCCTAGGGTATTCTGTGAACGAAATAAAGTCCAGTCTAGTACCCTCTCAAGACATGTGCTTTCTGGGTGTGAGACTGAATACAGCAGCCCAGATGGCCTTTTTAACCCCGGACAAACAACAGAGTCTATCACTTTACTTCCATCGACTATCTCATCAGTCCGTGCTGACTGCAAGGACAGTCCTTCAAGCATTAGGGTTCATGGCATCTTGTATTCTGGTGCTTCCCAATGCCAAACTGCATATGAGGAAGCTACAATGGTATCTCAAAAATGTATGGACACAGCACTGCCAGGATTTGGACACTGTCATTCAAATAATACCTTGCCTTCAACAGAATTTTTGTGGTGGGCTCAGGAATGTCACCTAAACAAGGGACTCTCTGTGACCCGGCCAGAGGCGAGTCAGATTTTAACGACAGATGCCTCGGACATTGCTTGGGAGCTCATCCAAATGGAAAGTGGATACAAGACAAGTGGCCTGCCAGACTACTGCATCTACATATCAACATGAAGGAGATGTTAGCAGTCCAGTTTGCATTAATGGCTTTCAAGGAGTTACTTCTTCCAGGGCAGGTGTTGATTCTAACAGACAACACAACTGTCATGTGGTACATCAACAAGCAAGGGGAACACATTCTTATCCTCTATGCAGGCAAGCAATGATTTTATGGGAGACTGCGCTAAGCTTGCAACTAACTCTTCAGGCAAGGTTTCTGCCAGGAGCACAGAACTCCTTAGCAGATGTGTTAAGCAGACAAATCATGGATGAAACTGGATCTTCATGTATTTCAAACATTGACAGTGTCATGGGGAACTCCAGACATAGATCTGTTCGCTTCTCCACTAAACCACCAGCTGCCACAGTATTGCACAAAGGGTTTCATCACACAGCTTGGAAAGTGGATGCTCTGTCTTTCAGTTGGAAAAACCTTCATGTGTATGCCTTTCCTCCTCTACCTCTTCTTCCAAAGGTACTATTGAAGGTCAGACAAGACAGGCCAAGGATGATTTTGATAGCTCCAGATTGGCCTCGGCAACACTGGTACCCACTACTAGTCTGGTAAGGAAGCCTCCATGGCCTTTGCCTCTGATTCCTCATCTGTTATCTCAGCAGGATGGTCATCTGCTCAATGTCAAGCTTCACTCTCTTCATCTAACAGCCTGGCATATTCTGTGTTGAAACACAGCAGGTCTCAACTTCCTCAACAAGTTTTAAATGTGATTATGGAAGCTAGAAGACCTAGTACAAGGAAAGTGTACGCAAAAATGGAAGAGATTTTTATTTTGGAGTACAGCAAAGAATTTGCAGGTTTCTGAGCCTAATTTGAGTGCGGCTCTTCAATACCTTACTGAGTTATTGGACAAAGGTTTGTCCTTCTCTTCTATTAAGATTCATGCTGCAGCAATTTCAGCTCACTATGATTGTGACCCACCATTGTTTTCGCATCCTTTGTTCAAGCAGTTTCTTAGAGGGGCAAAGAATATAAGACCCCACGTGAGAGCTCCTACTCCTGCTTGGGATCTCAATTTTGTGTTGGAAAACTTACTCTACAACCTTTTGAGCCTGGCTACTGCTGAATTGAAATACTTGTCATGGAAGACTGCTTTTCTGTTGGCTATTACTTCTGCAAGAAGGGTATCTGAGTTGCAGGCCCTTATGGCAGTAGAGCCATTTTGATTTTCCATAAGGATAGGGTATCATTACGTACTAATCCTTCCTTTATGCCTAAGGTGGTTTCTAGTGTGGCTTTAAACCAGACTATTCATTTGCCTACTTTTATGCAGACCCCAAGATAAAGGAAAAGATTTTGCACACTTTAGATGTACACAGGCAATTCGTTATTATTTAAGCGGGACTAAGGATTTTAGGCAGTCTCAGCAGTTGTTTGTTTCTTTTGCTTTGAGTTCAGGGCAAGCCTGTGTCAAAACAAACTATTTCTAGGTGGATTGGCTTTTGCATTGCATTTTGTTATTCCCATCATGGCAAGGAGATTCCAGCTGGGATTAGGCCTCATTCCACTAGGGCTGCTGCCACTACAACAGCATTTCTAAGGGGTGGCAACTAAGGATATTTTGGAAGCAGCTACTTGGAGTTCAGTGCATACTTTCTCTAAGCATTATCACCTTCCTATCTACTCTAAGTCTAGGGCTGGTTTTGCCACAGCTGTTTTGCAAGGCATGTTGTCAGCTCCTGCTTTATGATTTGCCAGCCTCCCTTACCTCTGCTTTGGGATTCTACCCAATAGTAAGGACTGCAGCAATGGGGAAGAACATAGTACAGTTTTGTACCTACCATAAATGTAGATGTTCGAGGATCCCATTGCCCTCCTTCCCTCTGTGTTTAGGGGTGGTTGTGTAGGTGAGGTTTCATGCTTATATTTTTTGTATATATTCATGTATATATTGTACATATTTTTGGTGCAGGTATTTTGGGCCTTGTCTTTTTAGGGTCTTCTGACATCTGGGGCAAGAAAAGACTGAGGATATGACGTCGGTCATGCGCATTTGTACCCTGACGCTAATGCGCCCCCCGACCAGCCTTATACTCTGGTATTCGGGCCGACTGGATGCGGACTATACCCAATAGTAAGGACTGCAGCAATGGGATCCTCGAACATCTACATTTATGGTAGGTACAAAACTGTACTTTTCTCTTGCATCCAAAATTAAATTAAAATAGGCTTACAAGCAAACTAGGCAGCCGTGTGAAAGAAGAAGTGAAACAAAAAAAAAGGGAGTGAAGAAACACTGTGGGGGAAGTGTGTGTGTGTGTGTGTGTGTGTGTGTCTGTGTGTGTGTGTGTGTGTGTGTGTGTGTGTGTCTGTGTGTGTCTGTGTGTGTCTGTGTGAGTCTGTTTGTTTGCATATGTGTAAGTATCTCAGTGTGATACAGTGAGAGTAAGAGAAAAAATGTCTACTTTCCTTGGTTATTTAAAAATTAGTGACAACGCATGGCATTTGCTTGTATTCAAAGTCTACTCTATATTAATATAAACATAAGGAATTCTTTTAGTCATTGAAAAAACTATAATTGTTCTTAATGAAGCAGAAGTGTTATTCACTTGTTTACCAATTATGTTGGGAGAGGAAACCTAACAACATATGTTCTGTATTATTTTAAGTTATTCACAGTATCATCATAATTATTTCAACTATTTCACTGGCTTGAAGGTCAAACTTTGCTAACTGCTGTATTTGTAAAAACATTTTATGGTGGCAATTCCAGCATACTCTGCCTTTGGTTTCACAGTACCAAACATCTTGAATATTCTACTTAATATTCTAATTATGAGACGGGTGGGGTCATGATAATTAATATTATGTGCAGGAGTTTTATCACTCATTTTGTACTTAAGCATAAAATAGTTCACTGATGTTTTCAAACTTAATAGAATAATAATTCTTCGGCACAATAATCAAAACTCTTATATGCATCATTTTAGGAAATTTCATTTTAACATGCAATGCTCTGTTGGTATTTATGGTGAGGAGCTATATCACGTAATTAAAGGTGTTTCTCAGGGAAAGAAATGTGCACACACACACACACACACACACACACACACACACACACACACACACTCTGCATCTCACTACAATATATTTACTACCTCCCTCCACAATCCCAAAACTAAATAACCTTCAGTATGTAATGAGCCAATACAACATGAAGAAAAAAACTATTTTAATTTGATGCATTGTAAGTGTACACCAGTCAGTAAAATAAAGATAGCACCACTGCGAGGGGCAGAACAAACCTGATGTCAGTATCATGCAATTTTCTATGTAACTGTTACATCTTGGATTATGTTGATACACTAGTAAGCCATTTTATCAGACCAACACTGCAAAAGAATCGGAGATCTTTTCTATTTAGCCAAATGCAATAAGCTTACTTTTTACTATGTATATGACAAAAGCATAAGGATGGAACAGCAGCTGAAAGGAGGGTGGAACTGCATGAATTTTCTCTTTTCTAAACAAACTGCATTAATTTATTTATTCATTTATGCACAGTTTTCCTTACCATCTGAAAAGCAACCAAGGTTGATAGCAGGACTTACTGCAAATGGTCCCCCATACCATGCTACATATCACACACCACACACCACACACTCACATATATACATATCACCCTTATAGCATTATCTTTGGGGTGAGTTTAAGCATTCATTCATTCATTCATTCATTTAATTTGTTAGCCAGGATAATTCAACTATGTGCCTAGAAATGGTGTGTTTTGTGTTGTTGCCTCCGTGACTCAAATTTTAATTCCAGAATTTCATGTTATTGGTTAAGTTAAGTTACATATTTCAATCCACACTCCTCAGTACTTCAAAAATGAAGGCTAAATTAGTTTTTGCATCTGAGCAAAGTTTTGCATGAAGGTATTTGAGAATATACCTCCAATGACTCATTCACAATATAATAAAGCTCAAGCATAACTAGTTTTTGATATTATGTATCCTTAGCAATGGTCAAGGTTTTTGTCCTTTATTATGATTCTGGTTGATGGTGTTTTGGAATGCTACTAGGGCAGATTCAGTGCAATGGGTTGGTGTAAAGCTGTGTTTTATTAAGAATAACATACTCTTTTCTGTTAAAAAGTGATGATCTGTTTACATATGCATCTTTCTGCAACCTTTGCAAGTAATGATAATGTAGCAATGGGGAAATTTGATAATTTGAGTCATGTTCCTTCTTGTGAATGGGGATAACATGAATGTTTATATATCGTTTATGGATGTATGAGTCAGTTATAAAGTGATTCATAAGAATCTCATAAGATTTGCTATATAAACAGCTTTTTAATAGAGAACTCGCACTAAGAAATTATCTGAGCTAGTGAGCTTAATTTTAATGTTGGAATAGTTTCTTAACTGTTGATGGAGATACTGGCTGAAGTGAGAAAAGTTCTGCATTTTTTTGTTTGTAAGAGGACTTCAGAAAATGCATCCTAACTCAAATCCTGTTATTGCAACTTTCTAAGTTTATAAGAGCAGTTTTAAAATTTGTCCTTTTGGGACTTTTTCCACTAACCTGACTGGGATTTTATTCCAGAGTGAAGGAGCCTCTGTTATGAATTTGTCCCTCCAGCATGTCCTATTTATTTCAGTGCTGAGGTTCAAGTCTCTCGAGTGCGTAGCTCGATGGGATTTGGATTTTCTGAGGTGCAGCATGTCCATTAATTCCGGGTTGGACATGGCTTTATACGTCAGGCACAGATTGCCTCTGAACAGGCGGTATGCCGCTGAGTAGAGCTGGAGTTTCTTTAACCGGGCAGCATATGGCATCTGTTTGAGCCCTTTGATCCTCTCGGTGAGGTACTTTTGGGGTCTTTCCAATTGCTGCAGGTGTCTGGTAAGGTCCATCCCAAAAGGGGCATTGTACTCAATTATGGGCCTGGTGAGGGTAAGATGCTACTCAAGGGCAGGGTCATACCGGCCTGGTCTACATGCTCAGAGAGCTCCTTTATGTCTCTTTTCATGTAGTCCAGGGAGGTACGTCTCAGGTCATTCACACCAGCATGGACAATGACTGAGTCATATTTGTACTTGCCTTGCAGTGACCTGAGTGCTTGTGTTATGTGGCGGATCCTAGCGCCCGGCAGGCTGCTCACCGTGACCCTCTCCTTGTTCAGCCTGGTGAGCGGGACGTCAGTGTGCCTGACGATAGTCACCTATTACAAGTGTATCAGGCGTGTTGTTTAGTCTTAAGGGCTGTGACTGCTCGGTACACTGGCTTTGTGAGATATGTGTTGCACGTATTTTGTTTTGGGGTAGCGGTTGCTTGGGTGTCTGCTTTGGAGGTGTCTGCTGCTTAGGCAGATAAAATCTCAGGACATTTGCCATTTTTTAAATTTTTTGTCAGGACACAACTGCCCAAGAGGGACTGTCCTCAAAGTGGGACAGGTGGTAACCCTAATTGAACTATGCTGACTCATTTGTAAAATTACTTGGTAATTATACAGTCTGAATAATTCATTACAATATTTCAGTTTGTTATACTGTTCCATTGGTTATTCCTCAGTGCTGTCTATACTAGGCAAAATGACTCAAAAGAAAGGGGTGTTAAAATCTGTAGTCTAGTGAACGTCCATCAAACTAATATGAAACGGAGGTCAATATGTATATAATATATATTGATTGTGGCCTTTTCCAGTAGGTATCTGTCTGCATGTCTGTCTGTTAACTGACTATGTAAGCTAGTCTGTGAACATGTCAATTCATTCGTGCTTGAAGTGTTTGAAACTTTACTAAGATGTTAGATATAACTGTTTTTTAAATAATTAGAATGAGATATTGAATTTTAGGGCAAATATTATGCATTTATTAATTTATTTATATTTATTAATTTATTTATTGTTCAAATTAACCTACAATACAGCCACATTAGTCCGCATAAACCTGTGGTGTTTTTTTTTTTTTTTGGTCCTCACTTGCCGTTTGCCCCCAGACCATTTCTGTTGACTCAATGCGGCCCTTGCAACTGAAAAGGTTGGACACCCCTGCTCTATAATATGTATTTGTCTTGTATAGCTACTTAAGTTTGTATTATGTAGAAGCTTTCTTGACTTTCAAAGTTAAGCTGATGTTATGTAAAAATTTCTGTGATTGTATGGGGCTTTTCTCTCCGGGTCTCCACTGAAAATGGGTCTTTGGGCCCAGTGGAATTTCCTGGTGAATAAATAACAGTGGAGCAGACTCACAGTTACTGTGATGTTGGTACACATGCATGGAATGCATTTTGTGAAGGTTTCTCCCCTGCTGCATATGCATTTTCACCATTATTCATTTATATCTCATTTTGGAGGGAGGTGTTGTGGTCAAAGTAAGATCCCTTCCTAACATTGGAGGAATCAGTGGATGTGATGGCTACATTGATAAGCGTGCTTATGTGCATATGTATGTTTTCGTGCACTGTGTATTTAGATGCCGGTATTTGCTGCAATAGGGTCGTGTACTTTTATTTATTTATTTTTAATTATTACATTGTTGCTCAGTGGTG
This sequence comes from Protopterus annectens, assembly GCF_019279795.1. NCBI lineage: Eukaryota > Metazoa > Chordata > Ceratodontiformes > Protopteridae > Protopterus > Protopterus annectens. Next base: position 75,580,481 of record NC_056738.1, read on the forward strand.
GCCTTCACAACAAATCATTTCAGTGCTTTGGAATGATTTTGTATATATTTATACAAACTGCAGGCTTCATAACATGGTGCATACTTTTTGATAATGTGAATTGTGCTATACACGTTATTCTTCTGAGTGATTGCATAACTAATTTGTACTACTGGTCATAACAGCATGCAACTACACCATTGTTCTTTCTGTGTATGTATAGTGTATTTAAGAAATGCATAGGGCCATACTGTTGGAATTCTTCCATGCACCACTTCTGCCTACTGTGGAACAGCGTACCTCTCAACTGTGCAGATTTTCACAGAATGTCCAGATTTTGGCCTCGTATTTTTGGTCTGTTTTTCATATACTTTTGGTTTTCTGGCAAAATAGTGGTAAATCATTGCAGATTGCTTTAGAAAATAATGACAGACATCTGGTTTCAGAATTCATGTCCTTCAGAAAATTCATGCTAATGCAAATCCTGTTATTCTGTCAACGTTCTAAGTTTGTAAGAGCAATATTTAAAAATTCTCCCTATTTTTGGGCCTTTGTCCCACTTTAATTTATGGCTTTGTCCAGAATTCTTGCTCTAATAGGTAGAAGCGGTATGTGGACCAACTTTAGGATCTTTACCCTTAGTCAAACTGTCAGTTATAGCTTGATTAATAAGCTGGCAAGCTAGATGCAGCATGCATCCTTAAGCAAAACCCAAATCCTGACTGAGCAACTTGATCTTCGTTCACTCACGAAAACAGGCAGTTATGACTAAAGGGTCTTGTTTCAGATACTGAAGGCAAAATAATTACTTTATTACTTTTATAGTCTTGTAAAAGAATTGCTAATTCTCCTAACCTTTGTGTTATAGGTTCCCCTGATACTCTAGATATTCAGTAATATATATATTTTTTTCCTAAATCAAGCACTCTCAGAACTGTGGAGCAGGAACAGGAATATTCTTGCTGATCAATGCATCAGTAATCATCATCATACGAGGCCACCGCTTCTGCCTATGGGGTTCTGTCTATCTGGATGCTCACGGTGAAGAGGACAGGGACCTAAGGTAATATATTCCATTACATAATTGTACATTTTTCTTTTTATTTTTTTTTTGCTAAGTCTTTTTCACTCTGTCCTCTCCAGATGTCTTTAGTAGTTTTGAAAGTTGTATTGTGCTTAACTTTGTTGATATTAGCTTTGTAATAATTGTATGTAGAGCTTTTCTCCCCGAGCCTCCATTGAAAATGGACTCATTTTGGCCCAATGGACTTTCCCAGTCAGAAAACTGCAAATAAATAAAAATAAACAAACAAGAAGTCCTTCACAGTTCAAGTGGTGGTGACAGTCAACAATATATCTCAGTACATTGGAAGCATGATCTTCATTACTGTTAGTTTGTTAGGTAGTAATGCTGATATTGCATAAACTGTGGTTGGTTACAGTAGACAAATTTCCTATCAGTTATATTATTCTTTATAGTATATGCTTCAATGTGCATAAAGGTCTAGTTCTAAACAGTGCTGTCTCAATTTGGCTATATTCCTCTGCACATATAGTAATATCTGGTAATGTATGCCAAGCCTGCCTGTCTGGTTCATCTAGCAGCTTGTAACTGCCCCTTCCCATCATTCTCTAATGCCCATTTCACTTATTCTATCCATTTTTAAAATACCTCTGTAGTCTTCATGGCATCAGTCAGGAAGCTCATTTAATGTGTCCATCACCTTTAAGTAAAAAAAAAAAAAATGCAGTCAAGTCTGAAGTGTGTGCCCTTGTTTTTCTGTTTCCATCCTTTCCAGGTATATTCCCTGACATGCTCTTCTTACAGTCTTATATATGCATACAGTGTCCTGATTTTAGGGAAATAAACCCATAATTCTAAAACTCTGTTTCGCACTTTTTACCATTGACTCTTTAATTATCCTGGCTACCTTTCCCTGCACCCCTACTGAGATCTTAATGCCCTTCTTTATATAGCCTTTAGAATTGCAGACAACAACAAAAGTGAAAATATCAAGCATTACATAACAAAAATGCATATTAAATGTAAATATACATAGAAAAAGGAGTAGCAAGAAACAATGTTTACAATATTTCAAGGAATGTGTAAATGTGTACAATGTTTACAGTGTGATACAGTAAACTCTCAGTTAACTGGAACCCATGGGGATTGGTAGATGCCGGATAACTGTAGATGTTCATCGTGTTACACTGCTGCAGTCATCACTCTTGGGTTATCCTGCCGTCAGGCGGTCCCGCAGTCGGCCCGAGTTCCAAAGTCTTGGTCCGGCGTCGGTTGCTGACGCTTCTTCCCTGACGTCAGTGCGCCAGGGGTATATAAGATGCATCCAACGCCATTTTCTTCAGTCTTTCTTGCCGCGCGGTGCCCGAAGCAGAAGCAGTTCGCAAGTGCCGGTTGGCCGACTCCTGAGAATTTCAAATCGATTTTCAGACCGAAGTCTTCATAAAGCTAAGTACCCCATTGGGGAACCTTTTCTTGCCTCAGTCCGATGTCAGAAAAAGTTAACAATTGCATTTCTTGTGGGAAGCAAATACCTCATAAGGACTTTCATTCTTATTGTATTCCTTGCCTAGGCCCAGACCACGACGTCACAGGTTGTCGGTTTTGTGCAAGGTTTAATAAACGGACTATTAAACGTCAGTTTGATTTCGCCCAACATTATTTTGGTAGGAAATTTAATTATACCATGCTGTCAGAGCTACCAACGACCGGAATGCATAAAAAACGCAAAGATAAGGACAGGCAGCCGAAATCCAAACCGGACTCCAAGGCCTCTGCTAGGCCAGTCGCCGGTTCTCCGGTTTTCAGTGTGGCGCCTACGCAGCCCCTGACAACCGCTGATTTAGAACCCCAGGCGACATCCGATTCACAAGCGGAGATTACTGGGCCTCCACTACCTTTACCTTTGGGCTCTTCCGACTCCATGCCTGAAGGAGATTCCGGTGCAGTTGAAATGCCTTCAGTTGTTGAAGGTGTCTTCAGACCGACTACACTCACTATTAAATCCTATGCAAAACTGAAAACTCCTTTAAAAACAAAGAAGACTGCACAGCAGTCTCCAGTACAAGGCCCCATGCCTAGGAAACAGATGCTTAAGATGGCTGAAGACTTAATTGCCCTAATCAGGGGTTCCCATTCCCCTCCTGATAAAAGGCCAAGGCAGGAGGAGGACTACGCTTCCTCTGACCAGGTTTCAGTTTCCTCAGACTCCTCTGAGGAACAGGAATTTTGTTTTCCCCCTTATGAAGATTCTGATACTGAAGAGTCTATCAGTTCTGCATCTCCCCCAGAAGACTACTCTTTTGGGGAAACCTTACATACTATGAGGCAACATTTCCACTGGGAAGGCCAGGATTACTCTGATTCTAAGAAAAGGCTCCGAGAGTTCCTTTTACTACCCCAGCACAGACCACTTGCAATTCCACCTGTGTTAGACATTGTGGATGATGTTTATTCAGAATCTAGCCTTAACCCAGATTCACTACCTCCTGCACCAGCCAAACCAGACAGATACTACAGAGTCCCTGAATCACACAAATTCCTGTATAAAAGCCCTGTTGCTGATCCAGAAACCATTTCCCAGGGTCTAAAAGGGGTTAAAGCCTCTACTGCTAAAAATCCTGTGCCCTCTGAAATAGATTCTAGAGCACTAGACAGATGGAGAAAGAAAGTATATACCTTAGCTACTCTAGCTATGAGGGCCTTAAATTGTCAGTTTCACATGCTGAAATATCAACAATATCTGATGTCTCAATTAAAACAAAAAATGCTCGCACATACAGACCAGCCAGATTACAAGGAAATGCAAGATTTGTTGCATTCAGCTGAACAAGTGGGAAAACATACTTGGCAATGTGGATTTGATTCATTGGAAGCTTCTTGTAGAGCAGCAGTGACAGGGTCTGTCATACGTAGGCATGCTTGGTTAAAAGAACAAACTTTACCTGATCATGTTAAAGCAAAGTTATTGGATGCACCCTTACAGCAGGATGTTTTATTTGGTGTAAAAGCAGAAGAAGTTTTAAAGAAAATGGAGGATAAGGCAAAATCTATGCAGACAGTTAAGGATTTCTTACAGGTTCAACCTCCTCGTTTCAGCAGAAATTGGCCAACCAAAAACTGGTCCTTTCCAGCTTCTGCCAGACCACAGAGGGGCAGATACAGATGCCCAAGGGGAAGAGGCCAGCCACAAGGCTCTTACCAGCCTCAACAATGGAGTGCCACAACCCAAAAAGGAGGAGAAGACAGGTCTCAAACTACCAGGACAAACACAATGACTTACCCCTTAGACTAGCAAGCAAAACCCTCTTGGCAGCTCCCTTGGGGGGAAAACTAGCACTTTTTGCAGACAATTGGCACATCATCACAAAAGACAAATGGGTCCTAAATGTTGTATCTCAAGGATACAGATTCCACTTTAACACTTTGCCAAGGATAAAAGGAATGCCAAACCTGCCACCAAATCAATGGGCAGAGGCTCAAAAGCAAATTTCAGCTCTCATGGACATGAGAGCCATTCAACAGGTTCCTACACAGGAGCAAGGACAAGGATTTTACTCAAGACTGTTTCTAGTTCTCCGAAAGGACAAAGCCTGGAGACCCATTCTGGACCTCTCAATTCTAAACACATACCTGGAAGTACCCAAATTCAGGATGCTAACACTACAGCAACTTCTGCCCATGCTGGGCAAGAAGGCTTGGCTAGTAACGTTGGACCTCAAGGAGGCATACCTGCATGTCTCTGTCAGACAAAATTGCAGAAGATACCCCCGATTTATTGCAGGTTCAACCCATTACCAATTGTCTGCACTGCCCTTTGGCTTATCTACTGCACCCAGGGTCTTCACAAAATGCCTGGCACCAGTAATTGCATACTGCAGACAAAGAGGGATTCAAATATATCCATACCTGGACTGCCTTATTCAAGCAGAAAGCAAGGACATTCTATTAAAGCCTCTGGCGTTTGTCAAAAGCCTACTAAGTTGCCTAGGGTACACAGTAAATGAAAAGAAGTCAAAACTAGTGCCCTCACAAAACATAATATTCCTGGGTGCCAGCTTAAATACAACAGCCCAGATGGCTTACCTCACGCCAGGCAAGCAAAGACAACTGACTCAATACTTCAAAATGATGGCAACAAAGACCCAACTCCCTGCAAGAAAAATTCTGCAGGCCTTGGGATTCATGGCATCTTGCATACTACTAATTACATTTGCAAAACTGCATATGAGGAAATTACAATGGTATCTGAAAAGCGTATGGTCTCAACACAACCACAGCTTGGAAACAATAATTCCACTGATTCCCTGCCTTCAACAGGAGTTTCTATGGTGGGCTCAGGCATGTCACGTCAACAAGGGTCAGCCTTTCACCTTACCCACAGCCAGGCAAACTATAACAACAGATGCATTGGATTATGTCTGGGGAGCACACATGGGAGGACAGTGTATTCAGGGCAAATGGTCTGCAAACCAAAGGCATCTACATATCAATCAAAAAGAGATGCTAGCTGTACAAAATGCCCTAACAGCTTTCAAGGACCTCCTACATCCAGGACAACTCCTAATAAAGACGGACAACACCACAGTGATGTGGTACATAAACAAGCAAGGGGGCACACACTCCTACCCCCTATGCAGACAAGCAATGACCTTGTGGAACACAGCACTGACCTACCAAGTTCAACTACAAGCACAATTCCTGCCAGGAAAGAAAACACACTGGCAGACGATCTAAGCAGAAACATCACAGATCCTCACGAGTGGAAACTAGATCCACAAGTATTCACAATGATAACTCAAAAATGGGGGAGCCCAGACATAGATCTGTTTGCTTCCCCACAAAACTACCAACTACGGAAATTCTGCACAAGGACATACCACACACTAGCTTGGAAAGTGGACGCCCACTCATTCAGTTGGAAAACATTGACAGTGTATGCCTTTCCTCCACTGCCTCTTCTGCCAAAGGTGCTGCTGAAAGCCAGATTAGAGAGGCCACAAATGATACTCATTGCTCCAGACTGGCCACGCCAACACTGGTATCCAATACTAAGGAACATGGCTCAAGGCCCACCATGGATTTTGCCTACAATTCCTCACCTGCTCACTCAGCAAAACAATCAGATTCTACACAGCCAGCTCAAGACTTTAAATCTGGCTGCATGGCAAATTGCCTAAATAACCAGTCAACACTTCTCTCTAAAGCTGTGATGGACGTCATTCTGGAGGCCAGGAGGCCCAGCACCAGGAAAGTCTATTCAGACAAATGGAAAAGATTCTGCGCCTGGAACCAGGCTAAAGGTCAAAATCCCCATGTCCCAAATATTCCTCAGATTCTTCAATATTTAACTGAGATGTTGCACAAAGGACTTTCCTTCTCATCTATTAAGATCCACACCTCAGCTATTTCAGCTCAACACAACACGGATCCTCCTATATTTTCACATCCATTACTAAGACAGTTCCTCAGAGGGGCTGAGAACATAAGACTGCCCCAGAAAGCACCAACACCAACTTGGGATCTCAACTTTGTTCTGGAAAAGTTTACACTACCGCCCCTTGAACCAGATTTCACTGCTGATCTACAGTTCCTATCATGGAAAACTGCCCTGCTACTAGCAATAACTTCAGCACGAAGAGTCTCAGAACTACAGGCCCTAATGGCAGTGGAGCCTTTCATCATTTTTCATCAAGACAGAGTTTGTTTACGAACTAACCCTTCCTTTATGCCAAAGGTGGTATCCAGTGTGGCCCTAAACCAAACCATTCATTTTCCCACCTTTTATCCAAACCCCCAGAACAAATGGGAAAGGCTCCTACACTCTTTGGACATCCACAGGCAATTACGTTACTACTTGGATAAAACTAAGGCTTTCAGAAAATCTGACCAGCTCTTTGTATCCTATGCTGCAGGATTTCAAGGAAAAGCTATCTCAAAACAGACCATTTCTAAATGGATAGGACATTGTATCCATTTCTGCTACACACACCATGGGAAATCTGTGCGTGGTAACATCAGGCCCCATTCCACCAGGGCTACAGCAACATCAACAGCCTTCCTCAGAGGGGTACCTACCAAAGATATTTTGGGGGCTGTAACTTAGAGTTCAGTGCACACCTTCACCAAGCACTATCACGTACCTCTATATTCTAAAACCAGAGCTGGCTTTGCCACTGCAGTTCTGCAGGGCCTTCTAGCCTCTCCAAACCCTGTTTAGTTCCACCACACATCCTTAGCTTTGGGAGTCAACCCAAGAGAAATGACTGCAGCAGTGTAACACAGTGAACATAGTACAGTTTTGTACCTACCATAAATGTAGATGTTCGAGTGTTCACACTGCTGCAGTCCAGGTTACCCACCCTCTATCCCCAATGAACTAGGTGGACTTATCTATTCCTTTCTATCCTACTCAACCTCTGTGGTGTATTTGCTTGTGACTGAAGGTATTGTTTTATTTTTATATGTATATTTTTATATAGCAATATGTATTGCCTACCTACTGGGGGCACCTGACATCTGGGGCAAGAAAAACTGAAGAAAGTGGCGTTGGATGCATCTTATATATCCCTGGAGCACTGACGTCAGGGAAGAAGCAACAGCAACCGACACCGGACCAAGACTTTGGAACTCGGGCCGACTGCGGGACCGCCTGACGGCAGGATAACCCAAGAGTGATGACTGCAGCAGTGTGAACACTCGAACATCTACATTTATGGTAGGTACAAAACTGTACTTTTCTGGTTGCTTGAGAGTTACTATTAAATATATTGCAGCTGAAAGCCTTCCGGGTGTAGCATCTCTAGGGTCTATATTAGATAAACAAAAGTTTATCTAACCAAACACTCACATGAGCGAAAATCCAAAAACTCGAAACTGCAATTGTGGGGGGCTGTGCCCCCCACACCCCACACCAAATATATATTCCAACTCTGAGATCGCACTACAGTGAGGAAAGGGCAAATATTCCCATCTTCACTGCACCGCGATGTCACAATTGCAGTTTCGAGTTCTGAAGTTTTCGCTCATGTGAGCGTTCAATTAGATACATTTTCTTTTATTTAATATAGACCCGCATCTCTAACCCACTGAGGACCTGATCGCTTTGGGTCCCCCCCAACTTGTGTAAGCAAGGAATCCTCTCACTCCAGCTAAAAGCAAAGAAAATTGTAACCAGCAATCATCCAAAAATAAACTGCAGCGCCAGGTTTAACTCCAGGAACCTTGTTGTTCCCACTTGTGTATTAGCCACTGAGGACCTGATCGATTTGGGTCCCCCCCCCACTTGTGTGAGCAAGGAATCCTCTCACTCCAGCTAAAAGCAAAGAAAACTCTATTCAGCAATAATCCAAAAATAGACTGCAGCCCCAGGTTTAACTCCAGGAACTTTGTTGTTGCCACTTGTGTAATAGCCACTGAGGACCTCATCCCCACTTGTGTGAACAAGGAATTCTCTCACTCTAGCTAAAAGTAATGAAAACTCTAACCAGCAATCATCCAAAAATAGACTGCAGCCCTAGGTTTAACTCCAGGAACCTTTTTGCCACTTGTGCAGTGTAGGTGCCAGTTTTTGTGACTACTGTTATGCCTTGTTAAAATCTGTTGCAGTTAGCTAGAGTGCGTACCCCAGGGGCAACAGCTGCAAATCTTCTTCCTCTTAGTCCACCCCCACCCCTTTCATTCCATTTCACTGTTGATAATTTGTTGTATATTAAGGTAGTCATAGCCTTCAGTCCCTCCTCCTCACTTCTTGTTCTTCACTAAACACCAAACAGGGGTGCAAAGTCTCCAGCTGCTTTTATCTTTAGGTACATTGTGTGCATCAAACAATAAGCTAAGGGGAATACAAATATAAAAGAGATTAAACTCTGCCATTGCGGACTAGTAAGCAGCATACAACCTATACCTGTGGTGTACTCCTACACATAGTTTTTCTTGGAGAAACCTTCCAGTCCTTGAACAAGGGTGCCTGTATGTTTGCCTTATTTCCTTGGCTGTCCTTTGATAATTAGGTTAGCAGAGTGCCTTGGATTCTCCCCTGCTACTTTAAATTCCAATTGATGGTTTCCCTCCCTTCTCCCACCCCCAAGTGATTGCTCAGGTACAACACACCAAAGGTTTTAAAAACCCTGGATGCTGTATTTGCTCTAATTGCAGCTGAAAGCCCTCCAGGTGTAGCATCTCTAGTAAGTGTTCCTGGACTAGCTGATAGTTTTTTTTAACTAAGCTCTATCTGGAAGGTGTAGCCCCGCTCCTTTCACTCTGCTCACTTCGCTCGTCCATACAACCACACCCCCTCACTTCCTTCCAAACCCCCCACCCCTCTTCTTCCTGTAATCATACTACCGCCCTTCTTTGTTCCTCCCCACACATACCCACTCTCCACTATCAAAGACTACTATACCTTACTCCCACCCCTTCCTCTCATCCTCTGTTCTACATCCCATAAAGGGAAATGTCTCTTACAACTCAAACTATACTCTTACCTTCTCTACTCCTTATACTCTATCACCTCACCTCCTATCACTCACAATTGCCTACTCCCTATTTCCTTCCCTCAAACACCACTCATAACTCAAATAGTACACCACAACCCTATCTACTAATTTGTCCCTCCATCCTTCCCCCCACCACTCCCATTCCTAAAATAAAAATATCTCCCCCATCCCCTTTAAAACAAAAAAAAAACAAAGTCTACTTACTCAAATTAAAACCCCATTACAAACCTCTACTTCTGTCTGGTGACATTCATCCTAACCCAGGCCCTACAGACACTACCCTGAACAATAACCCCCCTGTATCTAAACCTGCCAACCCCTCCAAACAAGTACAGTTCTGCTCTATCAACATCTGGAGCCTTGTAAATAAAGTTCAAGAACTCCATGCTTGGATAGCTAACTGTACTCCTGACATAGTTACCCTAACTGAAATGGTTAAAACCACACCATCTGGACAGTGAAATCATCCCTCCTGGCTATAATATCCTTAGATTAGATCGACCTAAAAGAAAAGGAGGAGGAGTCTCCATACTCTACTCCAACTGTCTCTCCCAATCAGTCACACACTAGACTTATCCTCCTTCTCACCAGCTGAACTCCTACTGACCAACTTCAAACTTAACAGTTTCAACACCATAACTGTCACAGCAATCTATATTCTCCCTAGTGATAATATTAACATACTTGAGAACATCCTATCTCACCTCTCACATACCATCCACAATGAAATAATTATACTGGGAGATGTAAATATTGATTGGCTTACAATACAAGCTCCCAACACTACTTCCTGTATAAACCTACATAGGTTTGAGCAGCTAATCACAACCCCAACCTACCTAGCTCTTTTCTTGAGTGGATATTGGTCTCCCACCGTCAAAACTATTATAACTCCCAAACCCTTCCAAATGCCCTCAGCGACCACTGCCTATAACAGTTACCAGACATACTTCCCACCTTACCAAACCTAACAAATTTGTTACCACCCGCTCACTTTCGCATTTCTGTCCTAACTCCTTTATTCACCAACTCTCCAAAATTAACTGGTCTTACCTCACCACTCTTCCTTTAGATGAAGCTGTCCACTCCTTCAGCACTACATTCCTAAACATTCAGAACTCCCTTGCTCCTCTTTGCACAATTAGAATCAAATCTAATACTGCTCCCTGGCTCACTAAATCTACCAGAACCCTCATGAAAGACCGGGATAGGATTTGGAAAATGTGGACTAAAACTAGGACCCCTTCTCTTCTTCGGAAATATAAAGAACTCAGAAATAAAATAAAAAAAAGTCATCCATTATGACAAAATAAACATCTATGCCAATCCTCCCTCTACTCTTAAATCAGACCCAAAGAAATTCTGGAGCTCTATTAAACAGACTCTTCATCCAGGAAACCCTTCCTCTCCTAACCCATGTCCCAATGCAACACCTGAAGACATAGCCAATAAATTTAACAATCATTTTATAAACTCAGTAACCTCCATAATAAATTCGCTCCCCCCAGAAACAACACTAGCACCACCACAAACTCTATACCTCTTCCATACCCTCCTAACTCCTTCTCTCTAAAAGCAGTATCAACTAGCTATGTAAAGTCATTACTCTCTAAACCTAAACCTTGCTCTCCATGTGTTGACAAGCTACCCTCGTACTTCCTGCAGATTGCCACTGAATCTCTTGCCTATCCTGTATTCATCTTAATCAACCAATCCATTTCTGAATCATATGTCTCCACTGTATGGAAGAATTTCTTTACTCTACCCATTCACAAAGGGGGCAACTCCTCAGACATATCCAACTTCAGACCGATTGCCATACTCTGTCCACTCTCAAAAATCCTAGAGAAATGCATTCACAAGCAGGTAATGCATTATCTTCACTAGGAAAACCTTCTCACACCCACACAGCATGGTTTCCGTCCCAAGCATAGTACAACTACAGCACTCATATCATTCATCAACATAGTCTCCCTAACTCAGGATAACAATAAACTTGTCTCATGCCTATTCCTTGACCTTTCTAAAGCCTTTGAAACTGCCTCTCACTGACTCCTTCTAGATAAACTCACTAACTTACATTTCTCTCTCCCTACTATCTCCTGGTTCTCCAGCTATCTCTCTACCCGCCAGCAATCAGTTAAATGGCTCTTTGCACTATCCTCCCCTCTCACTGTACAAATGGGAGTCCTCCAAGGGTCCATACTTGGACCACTACTCTCTAATATTTTCACCACCTTGCTCTACTCCTCCTCTTGTCCCCAGTCATCTCTTGTGCAATATGCTGATGACTCAACTGTTATAACCATTGCTGGCAACCCAACTGACCTCCACTCAACTACCCAGGCATTCTTCTGCACCATTGAGACTTGGCTTAGTGATAACAAACTAATACTTAATCCAAAAAAAACTAAGCTCCTACTCTTCCTCCCTAAAAACATCACCACACTTAAAAGTACATTTACCCCATCTTATTCTGCAACAACACTATCATCTCAGCCGAATCTAGTACTAAATTGCTAGATGTTACAATAGATGATCAGCTTAAGTTTGATCTCCATATTACTAACTCGGTAAAAAGAACTCATCAGAAACTTGGACACCTTTTCCGTAGCAAGAAATACTTAACTAACACTGCCCAAATAACTCTCTCCCAGGCCTTATTACTCCCATCACTGCTGTACAGCTGCCACATATTCACAAACCTAAATTCTACATTTATTTCCATGCTTGAAACTACCTATAATAAGATCGCCAGATTTGCAGCTAACCAAACCTACAAGTCACACCACTGCTTAGCACTACAGCAACTAGACTGGCTGGAATTCCCTCAGCTGCTCCAACTATACCAACTACAAGTCATCCACTCTATCCTCTACCTACCCTCCTTCTGCCCCAGCCTCTCCACTATAATATCCAGATATTCCCCTGTAAGGACGCTACGCAGCTCAAATCAAGAATTATTAGACTTCTACAAACCCAAAACCAAAATAGGCTGCCTTCTTTATAACTGTAACCCAGCTATATCCTGGAAACAACTCCCCTTGGAAATAAAATCCCTCCAGCATAGCAAAAGTTTCAAATTAGCCACAAGGAAATACCTAAAAACAAAGTGGTCTTGCCACTGTATCCAACCACCCTGAAACCACCATCCTTTCACCTATTTCACCCACCTCACTCTTAATGTATCTCTAACACTATTCCCCTGCCTCTTCTACCTCTGCCCTTCCTCTATCTCCAACCACTCTTAATTCTTACAGTCTCAAAACAACCAACCTGTCTAGTCTGTCTCCTATACTCTACCTCCCCTACATCTCCTACTAGCCATTCTTACTTTCCTTTCTTGTTTCCAAACTCCTATACAACAAGATGTTACCCACTTTAAATAAGCATCTGCTAACAATTAACTCATTTTGCTCTAAGCAGCTTAAATAATATTGTAACTATTTTCTTCTAATTGTTTAAAACCTTGTTTGTAATAACTCACATACTTGTTTGCCAATTTGTTAATACTCTGTATAATTGAATTGCCTTGCCTGAGGAGCTTTTTTTCTCTCCCGTTCTCTGCTTATAAGATCCTATAGCTGATTGTTACTACTATGTTACTAAAATTTAATAAATTGTTTTCTAGTCTTGAGCTTTTCTCCCCGGGTCTCTGCTGAAAATGAGCCAAAAGCTCAGCCAGACTAACCCGGTTAACAAATGTAAAATAAAATAAAAAATAAATAAAATAAAAATATAGACCTGACAAATACTGTACCCTATACTATACCATGCCATACCATAAACACTATGATTTTAATATTGAAATATAGTAATTAAAAGCCTGGCTGGAATAATAATGTTTTAAACTTATATTTCTGCTAGAAAGCGCCACGGTGGTGCAGTGGTTAGCATTGCCGCCTCACAGCAAGAGGTTCTCCGGTTCGATCCTCGGCTGGGGTGCCTTCTGTGCGGAGTCTGCATGTCCTCCCTGTGGTCGCGTGGGTTTCCTCCGGTGCTCGCCTCCCACATCCCAAAGACATGCTGCAGGTGGATTGGTCACTCTAAATTGGCCCTAGGTGTGCGTGTGAGTGTTCCTTCTGTGGAAGGTTGGGCGCCAGGCTGGCAACTCGACACCGTAAAACTCCACTGCCATTCAATGTGCGGACAAGGTGATCCGCTGTGGCGACCCCTAACCGGGAAAAGCCGAAAGAAGAAGAAGATTTCTGCTAGAAAGCGTGGCACGTGGAACAGTTTTCAGTGGCACTCTGAGTGGATTGAAATTGAATGAATTGAATAGACAGCAAGAGTGAATGCATGTATGAAAGCAGAAGTGACTGTGTGTGAGAGATCGGAGAGATGCATGAAAGCTGAAGGGGGAGTGTGTGTGAGAGATGGGAGAGAGAAAGAGTGAGTGAAGCGAGTGTTGACATTTTGACATTTTAGTGATTTGACTTGTTTGGTTTGACTTGTTCTCAGGTTAGGGAGAGAGGGAATTTATTTGTATCTTCCTTTTTTAAAACTCTAAAAACATAATGTATGTTTCTGTTGGGGGGGGCAGAAAGTGCAACACATGAAAAACGGAATTGTTTGTATCTATTTTTTTCTGGTTGCTTGAGAGTTCTGGTCAACTGAGAGTTTACTGTACCTATATGTAGTACTTCTAAATATCCCAATTATAGTAAGTCTGCAAGCCAACAACACAAACTGCGGTGGTGGTGCTGCGGTAGCGTTGTCGCCTCACAGTAAGACGTCCTGTTCTATTCTCAGCTAGAGCGTCTTCTGTGTGGGGACATGCGTGAATGGGCGTACCTTCGTTGAAGGTTGTGCGTCAGGCCCGGCAACTCGGCACGTAAAAATCTACTGCCAATCATTAGCGGACCGGAGTTCCACTGTGGCGACCCCTAACCGGGAAAAGCCAAAAGACACAACAACTACAAGCCAACAACAACTTATCCGGTGTCACAAAAGCAATTACAGGCAGTTACTTCTAGCAAATATTCTTTCAATTTAGTCTTGAAGCCATCCAGTGTTGTTCAAGAATGTATTTCTTCAGCGGTTGACTCTTATGTTGCTGGCTCGATTTTAATGAAGGCACTTTCTCCTGTGGTAGTACCAAAATTCTGTCAATGAGTGTGTGATGGTTCTCTTATTTGTATGGTTGATTTTAGTTGGGGCATTGACACAGCATAAACATTTTGAACAATTGAATGCTCAGCAGCATAGTATCTTGGCTGATAACCAATAGCCAGCAAAATCTCTTTAAGAGATCACAGTGGGGGTTTTCACACTGCCTCTACAGACTCTGAGCTCCAGAGGCCAAAAACACACAAGTCTTTTTCTTCTGTTGTAGCAACAGTGTTTGGTATCAAAAGTCATGATCCACATGTTGGTAGCATCTCAAATACAGTGCATTTGCTTTCAGTAAACGTTGTTGCTGTCTGTTAGCACAGATTTCCAGCCTTTCCAAATTCCTTTTCAGACTGATGCACCCACTTTTAACAGCAGCCTTCAGCTATTTTCATTTACAAATAATTTTAACCTGTAGTCTGCTCCCAAAGTCATGTCTGACACACAAGTTAAAGAACGGTGGTCCCTATAATGACCCCTACAATACTTCATTATTTGCTTGTCTCTCTTTGAACATATAACCCTTACAATTACCTTTTGTATTTTCCCTTTCATCCTCTTCTCCAGCCATCTCATAAATTTATAATTTATATCTATCCTTGACAACTTTTCCTGTAGCCTTTAGTGAGGCCATGGCCTTGCTAAAATCTGTGTACAATGCATTTATTAGAGTCCCGTTATCCGTGTGAGCAGTTACCAGTTATGGGCATGTACTACCAGAGTGTTCTGATATATGACCCCTTTGTTGTAAACCAGTATTGATGATCATTTTGAAGTCCATTTTCACCCAAAATATTCAGTCAGCCCCTTCCTTAGAAGCCTTTCCATAACTTTTCCCAAAACAGAAATCAAACTGAAAGGCTTGTACATTTGTGAATTGCACAAGTCCCCTTTCTTCCTTCCACAATAGCGCTGCTTTTGGTCTTTTCTGTTCATCTGGTACAATTTGGCCCTTCCTCCTTTAGTGAACTGCTAAACAGAGCTGCTCAAGGACCCACCATGATCAAAGATGTTGTTTGTGTAGAGGTGAATTATTTGAGCTGCGTGCTTTATCTCCTTTCTGAAGGACACAAGTTCCTTCTTAGCTGTTCTTATCTGATTCTCTGGCATGCCAGCTGTCACCATTTGGTATGTCTCTCCTGTCCTAAACAGGTCCTCTTTTCTCATTTGCAAATACCAGTGCAAAAATTAAGAAACTATTGCTGTTTCCATGCTTCTTTTAAATCCTTGGCTTCCTTTCACTAATTAATTTATTTACAAAGACTACCTTCCTCTGCACCCTTAAGTATCTGAAGATTTTTTTGTCTCTCATCTCCTAAGCCAGCTTTTCTCATTTCCCCTCAGCATACCTTGCTTTCCTGTATGCCCTCTTCTTAACCTGCTTCTGTTCTTCCTCTTACTCATTCCCTTTTAATCTCAGATCCTTGTGTATACTGTCTCATTTTAGGCCCAGATGCAGCACTAGGTGACCTAGGCAGCTGCCTAGAGTCCTGTGCTAGCAGGGGGACCTGGACGCAAAATTAAAAAAAAAAAAATGTTTTCTTACTTTAGTTAGTGACCACCTACTGTTACTTTAAGAATTAAAAAAAAAAAAGTTTTCCTATTACCACATACTGTCACTTTAAGAATTAAAAAAAAAGTTTCCTGCTTTTCCCATGTCCTGCTGCTTCCTGCTTTCAGCCAATGAAACAGGAGTAAGCATGAGCAGAGATGGCACGAGAATTCAAAGAAATGCCAGGTGTTTGAAGTTACAAAGTGAGAACAGAGCAAAAGAAACATCAGTCTGCTACTGTTTGGAGCAAAAGTAATGGCAGTCAGCAGATGTTTGGAGTTAAAAAAAATAAAAAATACGTGTGCAGTGAAAGTAATGGCAGCTGCTCAGTTCAGAGTGATATGCCCACTACCGGAAGAAAGTCCTTAAGGCATCAGTTTCTGTGTATTAAGGAAAGTCCAGTTGGTGTGTGTGCGTGTAAAATGCCCCACTTAGTTCTAAGGGGTTAGAGTTTCAATCTAGCTGCCATCTGGTACATGAAGTACATTTTGATGCATTTGCAAAACCTGCTGTTCTGTTAACTTTTTAAGTGATTTAGAGTAGTCTGATAGAGAAGACATCAGAAGATCAAAAATAAGATGTAGGTGTCCTGCAAGCATATACCCCCCAAAAATAAATTAAACAGTATGCTATATGCAATAATTCTTCTGATTTGTGGGTTGTTAAAAGCTACTGCATCAGCATTTATATAGTATGTAACTGTTATGCTTTATTCATTGCACTAAAGAATGAACTAGTTATTTAACAGGCCTGGGTTGTGTAATATAGTCTAAACGTGTTGCATTTTAATAATACATTTTTGCAGCACCCTCTTTAAAGCATCTGTAAATGCAAAGGGTTTTACATTTGTCAGGTTATATAGTGTAGATTTTTACAGTAACAATCATAACTGTGTAATCTTCAGCATCCCTTATGTAGTCATCATTGCATACTATTGTGGTACACTCTTCTCTGCAAGATCAGATTGTAATGGATTTCTGCATTTAGTTAAAATATGTTAGTCTGGCATTTGGCAGAGAGGACCAAAGCTATGACTTGTTAATGAGCTGCTTCCAGTGGCAGTGATGCAGGGTTTGAATCTTTCCACTTTCATTTACCTTCCGTGTTACATTGAGCAAGTCATTTAACCAGAAATTATTTTGGAGCAATTGGGAATTTGAGCTAAGCTGCTTAATGATCTCCAGGATTGCATGACTAGTAACTGTGACTGTTGTAGTTTTCCAGACATTTCCTACTTCAAAATGTTATGGCAATATCATCAGCACACTATTTTTAATGTAACACAGGCAATATATTCTTCTGGTACAGGCACTGCATTTGTAGACGAAGCACTTAAATGTAAATTTTTTTCCTTCAGCACCCACTGCATTAGTAATAGCTCTCTTTAATGTGGAATTATTCAGTTAACTTTTACTTCTGCAGAGATTGTGTATTGACTTGGCATATGTTATCAGATAGTTATTTCTTATACTCTTACAAATACCTTTCTGTTTAAAATGTGCTACATATTGCTGGATCTTATGGTATGACGCTAGTGATCTTTATACAATTTCATGTAGTTTATCCAAAGCTACCAATTAAATACATGTAATTAGTTTCTTCACAAAAGTCATGGGTGAACATTGTCAACAAAGTGGTTATAACCTGTGGTTATACAGCTGGTGGGAGTAGGGGGCTCTCTGTGAACGAAAGTACCTTATGCTTTTTTCATGTGGTTATTTATAAACAGTCAGTAGTTTGGCTTTGCAGAACTAGCATGTGGGAGAGAGAATTAAGCTAGAATACTTTGGCTACTGTGTGTTTGTATGAAATATGTGATTTTGATCATTATTATTATTTTTTGACACCGACATTTGTGAAGGATGTAGTCAACAATGTAGTTATAAGTGCTGAGTCTGGGGGATGTTTCTGGCTATAAATGTACACATAATCCGCCACTGGCCAGATGCATTTTTAATGAATGTGAGTTTCAAAGGAAGAGAAGTTTATTGTTGTTCATGCCAAATCTGTTTTCAGTGTGAGACTATTTTGTTTTATTTTCTTTAGCAAAAAGCCGTTAATATTTGTGCTATAAAATTTGAAACAAAGGTTTTAAATCAAATCTCTGTCAGCACTTTATAAGTAAAGAAAAAATGGTATGCTCACTGACAAGTTTGAATGAAGTTTATGGTAGTTGGAGAAACAGAGTTGACTAACGGGACACTGGAATGGTTGTGGGGGACGGGGCAGGGGGCAGATCCATTACCCTGCCTAGGGTCTCATTTGACCTTGATCTGGCTCTGATCATAATCTATCCACAATGCCATCCTGCTCTAAACTATATCTGGTATCCTGCCATCCCCTAACAAGCACCTGACTTCCTAATCTGTTGCTTAAAAACTTCTTATTATAATATTTATTTAACAATTGTTCTTTACTGGGATAGTCCGACTGGGTTAAACAAAATCCCATTTTCAGCGGAGACCCAGGGAGAAAAGCTCCACAAATAAAAACAGAAATAGAAATACATAGCAGTACAGTGATATAGTTGTTGCATATATACATTACAATATACATCATTAGTAAAAGGCAAAAAGAGAAGGGTTAGAATATAACA
Organism: Protopterus annectens; assembly: GCF_019279795.1. Taxonomy (NCBI): domain Eukaryota; kingdom Metazoa; phylum Chordata; order Ceratodontiformes; family Protopteridae; genus Protopterus; species Protopterus annectens. The sequence continues at coordinate 75,599,239 of NC_056738.1, forward strand.
AAAAAACCTGCACGATAGTTGCGATACTCAAAAAATGTCATATGTAAACTGTTTCATTTTGCTTCGCAGCCTTTCATATCGATGCAGTCCATTCTGTTTTCATTACATAGGTTTATAGGTGTATACTAGGCTAACGACCACTAGTGTCTTTATAAGCCTAGCCGTGCAACCCAAATGTGACCCACAAATTTGATTTATACAGATGATGCTTTACTAACTGCCTCTGTCCATCAGAAACATAGGAACCAGACCAGGGATACATTTCTGATTACCCATCCAAGTTGCACTTAACAAGGAATAGGGAGAAACTCTGTTTCACATGAATTGGAAGCCTGTTCCAGTGAATGGGAATTCTCTGAGATATGTCTCTCCAACATATCCTATTTATGTCACAAGCAAAAATTTAGGTCTTTTAATCGGGTCTACATTAGAACAGCCAAGACACGTTTAATCGAACGCCTCTTCGTCGACACAAACAGTGAACGCACTAAAGCGTAAACACTCAAAACACCGATTTCTTTCCCTGGGAAAGAAATTAGTAGCACTAACGCACAAACACACACACTTTCAAACATTACAATGTGGAAGGCTGTGCCCCCCCACACCCCACCTAACTAAATATGCCAACTCCAAGATCGCACTACAGTGGGGAAAGGGGTAAACACATGGGGAAGGCCACGTGATTTCTTTCCCAGGGAAAGAAATCGCTGTTTTGAGCGTTCGCGCTTTAGTGCGTTCACTCTTTATGTGTCGACAAAGAGGCGTTCGATTAAATGCCTCATCGCTGTTCTAAAATAGGCCTTTTTAATCTAGTAGTTGTGATGATGTTCATTTTGCAGATGTGCAAAACGTTCATCAGAACAGGGTCCAGGGATGCCCTCTATGCCAGGCAAAGATCACCTCTCAGAAATCTGTATGATACCACGTAAAAAGACAGGGCTTTGAGGCAATTAGCATAGGACATTGTGTTTCCTCCCTGTATTCTTTTTGTAAGGAACCTTTGTGGATATTCAGTTGTTGCATTGAACTTAATTAATCCACTGTGATCAATCTTTTCCTTTCTATCTCCTTAATCTCCTCTTGATGAATGTGTCTTCTTTTGCATCAGTATTCAGAGGATTGTCAGTTGTGTTGCTCCATTAGCCCTCTCTCTCTCTTCTGTCCCCTTCCACTGTGACTGCCTAATGATTAATATTAACCCTTCCTCACAATCCAAGCTGTTCATTTTCTGCCACATTATTATTAATTTCTTTCTGCATGTATAATTCCATTCCCCATTCTTTTCAAATTTCTTTTCTTCAGACCATTAAACTCTGGAATTACCATGTCCCATTGTTTGTTTTTGTGCATCTAGGTTTCTTTTATATCTAGTCTGTCATCCCTGCCCTACTCTATAACCTCCCCTGTTTGCATCCTTAGGCTTCAGACAATACTTATCACTCTCTATCCTACATCACATGCCAATGTTTTATTTTCCTTGGCATGCTATTCTATGTTTTTGCTCCATCATGTATCCCTCTACCCTAATTGTCTTGTCTTCACCTTCAACCTGTTCCATCTTAGGTTACGGATACTTTTACTGATGTACCTCTTCAGTCTTTCAGCTTTGCCCTTCAGCACTAAGATGAAATTGCTCTGTTTTATAAGATTGTCTATAACACATTCTCTCCCATCTACCTATAATTCCATGGTTTCATTTACTGTGGCAGTAGTGACATTTCTGTGTCTTTTCCGTTTTTTAACATACTATCCCCTGACACTGGAAGTACCTCTAATGGTTCATCCTTATTGCTTGTTTCTTTATTCATGCCCGGGAAAATTTAGTCTTCTTTATTGCATCTCCCATAGTCCATCCTGACAGATAATTAGTTCAACCATTATATTTATTTGATGACCTGACTAGGCTGCCACTGATGCAGATTAAACATTTTCTTTCCCTTCCTTTTCTGTTTTGGTCCATTTTCTGTTGAATGCTTCCATGAAACCCTTGTCCACTATGTTTATTAGTCATTTCCATGGATCCACAATGCTGTTTTTTAAAAAAAATGTGCCTTTGCAGATGTAGGGAGTGCTTGGTCCTTACGCACTTTACTCCAACCTCTTGCTGTTTATTGTAACCCACTTTCTCATCTCCCCTAAAATATTTATTGTACCTGTCATGTCACCCTGCCTATTCTTGCTTGTAGTGAGAAGAGCTACAGCTCCTCTAGTGTGAAGCCATACCCTTTCTCCTCTACAGAACGAGCACATGCTTCTGGTTGCTTTCCTCTGGACTCATACCAGCAGCCTGATCTCCCTGTCTGTATATAGCCTCTAAAACTATGCATACTACTTAAGGTGTGGCCGTAGCATGGTGGGAGCTTTTGGAGTCTGTCATCCTGAGGATGCACCCCAAAAGATCAAGTTTGTTTGCTGTTCATAGCTACCACTGCTCTCACTCTGCATGTGGCGGTGTAGTCTAGGTGTAATAATACTCCAAGAACATTTGCTTTGTCACTATCATTTCTGCTTCCCTGAAGCTGATACTTCACATCAGAATTATTATGGCCCAAGTGCAGCACTTATTATAGGTTCATAGTTATATGTTCAGCGATATTTAGTAGCCCTGCAGTCAAAATGGCCATTAAAACTGAAGCAACTAATTGTATTAGCAACCTAGTAAATCAGTCAGTTTATTAGCTGCCCCTGTTAAGGAAAACCAGACTATAAATCCGTAGAGTGAATTTGTGATTTCCTGTCCAATTGTCAAGACTAGATTTACAGGTGACTGAGGTGTTGCATCATTTGATATGCAACAGAAGTTTATTCCATTGGTAGAGGATGCATTGGGTTAGAGATGTATCATTCCAGTTGGTGTTATTATCTGGTGATGGAGATTGAGATCCTTGGTGCATACATTTGTGATACTACTAATTTTACCGAGGTGAAGGAGATCTAGTAGCACATGACTTGTAAAATTAAGCAAAGGTCACTATACAGGAGCCTATATGAGATGGAATATATTGATAGGGCTTTCAGTCTATCTGGATAATTAAGTAACTTAGTCCTGTGACTTTCTTATTTAAAATATTGTGTGGCCTTTCAGGTTGGGTAAGATGTTTGAAGAGATGCACGTTGAAGGAGGCAATGATAGGCCTGCTGAGGGATGGATAGAGAGGAATAATTAATTACTTGGTTCTAGAGGATATTCCCTTGGAAATTAATTGGGCAAGGTAGAATGATTTCTTAACTATGGATGAATGCATGCTGATCAGTGAATAGCTTATTATCAATGAAGGTAGCTAGATCATTAATGGCTGTCAGTTTTAAGTGTATTGTATTTTTATAGTATGAAAGGATAGTGTTGTTTACTAAATAGATCTGCACAGCATTATTTAGCATTAAGTTTGAGCCCTTAGTACACCAGTCTGATTCCACTCTTGTAGTATCAAATAATCAACAGGGGAGTTAACAATAGTACACAGCTTGAAGTCATATACAGACTTGGTCAGCCAAAGCCCTTTGGTATAGGTTCATAGGTAGGTACTAGGCTATTGGCTCTAGGGCCTATACAAGCCTAGCCAAAAAGTTACCTGGCTTTCGCCACCCAAGAAAATTATTTTCCTGTGCCCCTGTCAAGCAGAACCACAGAAGTGATCCCTGGGGTGAATTTCCTATTACCCATCTAGTCATCAAGATTTTTCTTGAAGAGTGCTAATGAGCAGCTCTGTTTGACATAGATAGGTAGTCTGTTCCAGAGTATGGGAAGTCTCTGGAACAGGAATCTGTCCCTCCAGCATGTTCTGTTTATTGTGGTGACAAGGTTTAGGTCCCTAGAGCGTGTAGCTCGGGGGGATTGGGATTTCTTTAAGTGGAGCATATCCAACAGCTCTGGGTTTAACATAGCTTTGTATGTTAGGCAGAGATCTCCTCTGAGTAGGCGATATGCAACGGAGTAAAGCTGGAGTTTTTTGAGACGGTCTGCATAAGGCATCTGTTTGAGGCCAGTAATCCTCTTTGTGAGGTATTTTTGCGGCCTTTCCAGTTGTTGTAGATGTCTTGTGAGGTACATTCCAAAAGGGGCGTTGTACTCTATAATGGGTCTAATGAGTGATGAGTAGAAGGGAACAATTACCTCTTTTTTTCTGGATGAGAAACCTTTTGTGATGAGGTGTGTCATGTAGAAGGATTTCCTGACCACTGTGGCGATGTGATTATCAAAGGAGAGACTACTGTCCATCTGTGTCCCAAGGTCTCTTATCACACTTTTGGTGTTAAGTATACTACCACCTATGTGGTAGTTCATGGGTATAGAGTTTTTACCAAAGGGGATGACAATGTACTTTTTGGCATTGAGCTTGAGACCATGTCTTTGACACCAGGCATCTATCTCAGTGAGGCCCTTTTGTAGGATGTCCACATCATTAGGAGTTTCAATTATGGCTCCTAGTTTGCAGTCATCTGCGAATTTAGTTAGCCAAAGAACTTCTGTTAACCTGTACTTCAGAGAAGTAGATACCAAACAGGAGAGGACCCAGGACTGAACCCTGTGGTACTCCACTTGTCACTGGTCTGAAGTCTGATTTGGAGTCTGCTACTTTCACGGTGTGGGTTCTGTCAGTAAGCCAGTTGGCAACCCATCTTGTGACATAAGGATTTATACCTAGTTTAGTGAGTTTATCTATAATTCCAGAGTGGGGAATGGTGTCGAACGCCTTGGCGAGATCTAGATAGGTTGTGTGAACCACCTTACCCTCATCTATGGCTTTGGTGACTACTTCAAAGAAGTCTATCAGGTTTAGGAGACATGATCTGCCTTTCACAATCCCAAACTGTGTGGGGTCCAGAGTTTGCAGATCTCCAATGTCTTTGTTTATGAGTTCCATGATGATACGTTCCATGGCCTTGCAGACGAGGCTCGTCAGGCTAATGAGGTGGTAGTTCCCGGGGTCTGTTGTGCCCCCCCCCCTTTGTGGAGTGGGATAACTGTCACGGTGCGCCATTCAATGGGCACAAAGCCTGAGGTGAGGCTATGATTGAACATGATACTTAGGTAGGGTGCTAGTTCATTCTGTAGTTCATGTAGAAGGCAGCCTGGGATGTTGTCAGGTCCCATGGATGCTGTGTTCTTGGCTTTGGAGAGTGAAGTTTTTACCTGTGAAGCCGTGATTACAGGAACTTTGCATTCTTCTGGTATAAAGATGGGCCCTTTAGGGGGTGAGAGGGGGGTAAAGTTAGCACTGAACCTATCTGCCAGGATGTTGGCAATATCAATTGGTTCTGTATATTTAGTGTCATTGTGCTGTAACTCAGAGCAGATCTGAGTGCTGCCATTGAGATTTTTGACATAGCTATAGAATGCTTTGTGGTTGTCTTTAGAATCAGTGGCAATTTTGTTTTCATATCTAGCTTTTGAAGATTTTATGAGGGATCTCAGCTTCTTACTGAGGCTGACCAGGGAGTTCCTCATATTTACCTTGATATCAGAAAAGTAGATGCTAAAGAGGAGAATTTCCAGGATCAAACTTTGTGAGACATCACCAGTGATGTTTTTTGTGGAAGAAGTACCACCAGTCCTCACTGTATGACTTTTGTCAGTGAGCTAGTTAGCGGTCTGTGATGTGAGAAGGAAGTCATACTTAGTCGGGTAAGCTTATCAATAATACCAGCACAGGATTTGTGTTGAAGGCCTTTGCCAAGCCCAGGTAGACAGTAAGAGGTTTGCTTCTAGCTTGAGTAAATCTTTACATCACTCATAAATAGTGTCAATATTAAGTTAAAGTGGTTGTCAGTAAACATAAGGCTGTTACAAGACTGCCTCAGAGTTCCAAGTGCAATGAGGATGACCAGAGAAAGGGGTGAGAGCAGACTGTGATTCCATGGTGATGGTAAAGGGTGGACAAAGATGTAGCAGGTGAGAGTTAAACAGATGGAGTGGATGGGAGTAGGAATGGTGGACAGAGAAGAATGCCTTAGGAACAGTAGGAGAAGTAATAGTGGTGGATGAAATATGTCAGATTAAACCATCAAGAATAGCGCTCCACAAACACAACTGCCAGCATAGCAATGAATTAAATTAACTGAAAAATGATGATTTGTAAAATCTTTGTATTAGTAGAACAAAAGCACTCAATTTATAAAAATCATTGTTTCGCAATGAATTTAGTTCATTGCTACATTGGGAGGTATGGTTTTGATGTTGGCTTCAAAAAATAAAACAAACAAAAAAAAACAGCAGAATGATAATCAGCTGTAGGTGAAACCAGTAGAATAAATTTGTCCTGCTCATAGCTGATTACAGTGTTAATTTGTAGAAGGCTAAACTAAACAAGCAGTAGTAACTAGAGCTAGTAGAACTCAAGCTACTACAAATAACCTTTACAGGAAAACAAGTGGCATGAGCAAACACAAGCAACGTGTGCAGTACAGCAGTCTTGTAGCAGTACTTGAGGATGGCAGTGTATTCAACGCAATATTAATCATGGTGGGATAGTAGAAGTAACTACAACCACTACAAAGAACCCTCATATGCAGAAAAACAGTGCTTATATATTCAGTGCAGTAAAACCACAGCCTCAAAACAGTTCGAGAATTACAGCATGTTCAGTATAATAGAACAAACAGTATTGAACAATGGAGCAATGGCTGTAGTAAGTTTAAAATACTTAAAATGCTTCCAGGCTGATTCTTAAACTTTACTGTGGAATAAGCGTCCCAGTAAAAAAAGTGCCAAGCTCTGCATGCAGTTAGCGTTGTCGCCTCACAGCAAGAGGTTCTCTGTTTGGATTCCCAACTGGGATGCCTTCTGTGCAGAGTCTGCATGTCCTCCCTGTGGTCGCGTGGGTTTCCTCCAAGTGATCTGGTTTCCTCCCACATTCCAAAGATGTGCAGTAGATGGATTGGGCACTGTAAATTCACTGTAGGTGAGAGTGTGCGTGCGAGTGATTGGTGTGAATGAACTACCATGGCAGGGCTAGCCACCCGGTGGTGCAAACCTTGGCTCAAGATGATTGTCACTGCTGAAGTGACACCCCGACCCCATGTGCAAAATGGGGTTGAGGACGGATGGAAGCTCTGCAGTGATCCACATTTGAATTTAGGCAGCACTCAATGAAATAAGAGCAGGACAGTCATAAGACTGTTGAAGGTTGCTCCACTTGAGTTAATGACCAGGATGACGGTTCTTGACCTTTGTCTCACAAGGAACAAGTAGGAAGGGCTCAAGGTTGAGATAAGAAAGGCAGTTGCTGTTTGAATCTCCAGAAAAGAGTAGTCACAGATGTTGCAAGGCTTGATAAACTCTCCCACTTATCTTTCCTTTATGCTCTTTGGTTGTTCTATGTAGCATGGTTCACAGCTCATCAGAAAAGAGCACCAGGCTGCATAGCAGTCCACATGTAAATTTAGGCAGCACCCAAACAAATGAGAGCCAGTCAACCATAAGTTGACTCGGGTAGACGTTGGCTCAGTCAAGCTGGTGTGAGAAACAGTGGATGTTAAGTTGTCTATCTCGCCTTCATTCTTGCTGGTTGGATTCGGAGCCGATCCTCGGCTCCGACTCGGACATCTTCAATAGCTCGAGAGCTGTTTACTGGCTCGAGGCTACCCCATATCCCATGATGCCTGGCGCTAGTTACCCAGATCTCATTTGCCGCTTCAGAAAGCGAGGTTGTCTTACTGGCTCAGGCTTGTATACTTTTTTGTATATTTTCACTAGAATTTATCCCTTAATAGTGTACCTAATGCCTTAATTGTACTATTTCCCTAGCTAGATTCTACAAATAGTATCTATCCCTCCTGTTTTTTTCTAGAAAACTCATTTTACTCAGTGAGTTTTCCCCACCCCTCCCCTCTCTTCCCTTTTGTGGTAGCCGTTTAAATTAGAGGCTAACTCTCTTTTTGTCTTTTTCTAGTTTAAAAAAAAAAATACATGTTTTAGGTAGTGTCTATAGTAGTAGACTTTACTTAGTTTTTAGTGTATGTTAGCTGTATAGTCTATATTGTTTAATTAGTTATACCTGCTAACTTGTGTTTTTTTCTTGTGTGTGTGTGTGTGTGTGTGTGTGTGTGTGTGTGTTTTTAACCTTGGTGTGTGTGTGTGTGTGTGTGTGTGGTAACATGTCCAAGGATACTAAAGTGTCCGGATTCAAGAAGTGTGATTCATGCTGTCAGAAGATGTCTCTGACAGATGGTCACACTTCTTGTGTTTATTGTCTGGGCGTGGTGCACCTGCAGGACTCTTGTTCAGTTTGTCATGCTTTCAGCCTAAGAGTCCTGCAGGAGCACAAAAATAAGTTAATCCTTCGGGGTTTGCTCAAGCCCCAGGATTCACCAGCCAAGGCTCAGCCGGTGAAATCCTCCAAGCCACCTAAGTCTTCGGCTCCCAGATGTTCATTGTGTTTCACTGTTGCAGTCATCACTGTAGGGTTCTTCCTGCTGGCAGGCATCCCTCGGTCGGCCAGAATCCCAAAGTCTGGGTCCGGCGTCGGCTATTCAGTCATGCTCCCTGACGTCAGAGCGCCAGGAGTACAAAGCTGCCAGCCGATGCCATGTTCTCCAGTCTTTCTTGCCGTGCGGTGGAAGCAGTTCGCAAGTGCCGGTTGGCTGACTCCTGATATTTTTTCGTGCTTCAGTCCGAAGACACTCTTCTTCTTCTCAAAGCTAAGTACCCCGTTGGGGAAACTTTTTTCTTGCTCCAGTCCGATGTCAAAAAAAGTTAATAATTGTATTTCTTGTGGGAAGCAAATACCTCATAAGGATTTCCACTCTTACTGTATTCCTTGTTTAGGCCCTGACCACGACGTAGCTAGTTGTCGGTTTTGTGCTAGATTTAACCAATGTACTATTAAGCGGAGGTACGATTTTGCTTTTCACTACTTTGGCAGGCGATTTCATTATAAAATGTCGTCGGACACGCTTCCGACTACCGGAGTTCACAAACGACGCACGGATAAGGACAGGCCTCCGAGGTCCAAATCAGACAACTGTTTACAAGCAGAGCCAGCTACAGGTTCGGCCGTCATCAGTGAGGCGCTTTTGCAGCCCCTGTCATCGGCCATTTCAGAACCGATTGCCAAAACGGACTCCCACAAGGAACCAACAAGGCCTTTGAGTACTCCAGCTGCAGGACCTTCGGACAGTGCTCCCTCGGATGGGTCCGGAGCTGCTGTGCAGGTACCGGCTTGCGAGGGGATTTTCAGGCCTACACAGCTTCTGATAAAGGCAAAGCCAAAGACAAAGGTGAAGACTCCTTCTAAATCAAAGACACCAGCCCAGGCCTCCTCTGATCCGGGACCCAAATCTCAGAAACAGCTGCTTAAAATGGCGGAAGACTTACTAAACATGATACCCAAGCTCATACAAAGAGCAACTGTGTTGGGTTGCAGAATGATCCTCATTGCCCCTTACTGGCCTCAACAGATATGGTTCCCATTCCTGCATCATTACCTTCTTGAGCAGCCTTGGATTCTGGATCCTATTCCAGATCTACTGATTCATCAATCGGGCAGACTGCATCGTTCCCTTCAAACACTCCAGCTCACAGCTTGGTTGCTCCACTTCCAACCTTAGACAGGCTTCCTAATATTTCCTCCTCTGTGCAGGAAATTAATGTTATGTTGTCAATCTCGCCTTCATTCTTGCTGGATGGATGGGTTCGGAGCCGAACCTCTGCTCCGACTCGGCCTATTACTAAAGCTCGAGAGTTATTTTTACCGGCGCGAGGCTAGCCTATGTCCCATAATGCTAGGCGTCATATACCCAGATCTCGTTTGCCGCTTCAGCTACGAGGTTACGTTTTTCACCGGCTCCAGGTCGTATTTTATTATTAATAGCTCTATAGTTTTTCTGTCAGATTTTTTTTCCTATTTTACCTTTTTAGTGTTAGTGAAGTTAGTGACTAGTTTTCCCTCCCCTTTAGTTGCTAAATCCCCCCTTTTTCTCCACCCTTAAGGTGGTTGGGCCTCTGACCCTCCCCCTTAGTAGTACAGTTTTCCCTTAGTTGTTCTGTGTGTGTGTGTGGAATTCTATCCCTCTCTTTAGTGGTAGTTTCCCTTTTTCTGCTTATTGCAATTTTTTATTATATATTAGTGTAATTTTTACATTAGTATGTCTAAGGATACTAAGGTATCGGGTTTCAAGAAGTGTGACTCATGCTGTCAGAAGATGTCTCTGACAGACGGTCACACTTCTTGTGTGTATTGTTTGGGCCCTCTGCACCTGCAGGACTGTTGTTCCATCTGCCATGCTTTCAGCCCTAGAGTCCTGCAGAAGCACAGAAATAAACTCATTCTTAGAGACTTGTTAAAGCCTGAAGGTTCTCCGGCTAAGACCATGACTGGAAAACCTCCAAAGCCTGCCAAATCGCCGGCTCCATGTTCAGAGCTGGCTCCGAGCGGTTCTCTTGCTGCCTCGTCGGTTCTGGCCGGAACCGAGGCACCTAGACCTCAGTCGGCTCCGACTTTAGTGTCGGAGCCGTCCCCGAGCAGAAAGCACTCCAGGTCTCTGTCTCTCGAGTCGGTTAGATCGGCTCCGAAGTCTCCTCTGTTGTCAGAGTGGAGCCATAGATCTCATTATTCTAGGTCTTCCAGGCTTTCGGACCATGACCTCGAGAGGGTAGTCAGCCGGCTTTTGAAGTAGCAGGCACTGGCCCAGTTGCTACATAGCCCGTCTCAACAGACAGGGGCTACCCCTACACCTGCTCAAGTTCCTGCTCCGACTACTCTGCTGAGTTCGGAGCCGGAGGTCGTCGAGGTGAGTACTGTGGGGGTGTCGGAACCGATCCCTCTTTTGTCGGTTCCTTCGTCGGCTCCGATCCCGTCCTTGGAGGGATCCGGGCGCCGAGACTCCCTGGTCGGCTCCGAGGGGGCGAGTGGCATCGGACCCTTGTCCGACCCCGCTCTCCCTCTCGGAGCCTCGGCGCAGGTGAGTTCGGTCCCAACATCGGCCTCAGAGCCATCCCTCTCGGTGCCGTGGGGAGCTCTCATCTCCTCTGAGTTGGGTCCTTCTTCCCTGCCTGACAGGGGCGCCTTTGAGGTCATGAGGAGCGTGCTGGCTCCTATACCGGTGCCACGGTCGGCCTCCTTGGCCCCTCCCTCTACGGTGCCTGCTTTGGCCCCTGCCTACCCTCCCAACCCCAAGCGAGGAGAACCGACACTTCAGGCTGCCCCATTGGGCCTTTCTTCCTCTTCCGAGGCCTCCCCTGATCCTTCAGGGGAGCCCCCTCGGAAGAGGACATGTAAGAGGAAACATGTTGACTCTCCTGAGTCAGTGACATCTGAGACCGACCTGGATGATTCGGAACGGTCCCCAAGGTCTCCCTCTGAGGATGTCTCCTTTTCTGACATCTTAGAGATCCTCAAACAGAGGGGGAACTGGTCTGCCCTTAACCCATCCGAGGACGAGTCGGTGTACCTGGATGCGTTCGGTTCTCGCCCCTCCACCTCCTGGGTGTCTTCGCCTTTCGACCCACTTATGGAGGTGGTGGCTCGGAAGGCGTGGACGGCTCCGGATACTATGAAACCAACTCCCCGAAGGCCCATTAAATTTATTACTGCCCCGACAAACAGTTTCTCTCTAAGGGTGTCCCCGTGGATGCCATGGTGGTGGCGGTGGCAGCCACTAAGAAGGAGTTGGCTTACCCTTCAGTACCTGTCCATCCTCCTAATAAGGAATCTAGGACTATGGATAGGTACGGCAAGCGGATGTTTTCTTCAGTGACCTTTGCCATGCAGTCGCTGAGCTATTTATGCCATTTCACCCGACTTCAGAGAGACCTTCTCAAGGAACTGGGTGAAACATTGCAGGACCCAGCAGCTGTGGGGTCTCAAGAAAAGATCAACTCCCAGCTGGGGACCCTGAAATCTATCGTTAACGCTTCCATGCGGCTCATCTCTTATGCAGCCGATGGAACGAGTAGAGCCGCAGGTACGGGTGTTGCTCTAAGGAGACACGCCTGGATGCGGCTCTGTAATTTTGCTGACCCCTTCAAGGCGTCCTTCACTAAGACCCCCTTTGATGGTTCTGCTCTTTTTGGACCTCAAGTGAAGGATACCTTAACCAGGTGCGAACAAGAAGGCAAGACTCTCTCTGCCATGGGAGTCCATTTTTCCGCCCCTTCTAGACCATATCCTAAGGGTCAGAAGGGCGAGAAAATGTGGTTCCGCAAACCTCATGGAGTTCTGCCGGACGCACGTGGTGAGCTTCCCTCCAGAGGCAGAGGAGGGAACAACAATAGACACCACCCTAGGGGCAGGGGGGGGTCCGCAGAATCAGGGTAGCAGAGAATTGTTCTCTGACAAACCCTTTCAGCACCCCTGAGGACCTGCCCGACTGTCCACCTTCGGAGGCAGTCGGGGGAAGACTTTTGCTGTACCCAAAAGCCTGGTGCTCTCTTACGCAAGACAGATGGGTACGGTCGATCATATTCGAGGGTTACAAAATCCCCTTTATCCACACCCCACATCAACCAAAAGAGCCTCTTCCAGATGTTCCACCCGGTCTGAGAGACCAAGCAGCACTAGAAATTTCAAAGCTGCTTTTAAAAGAGCCATCCAGCCAGTCCCAGCAGACCAACAAGGGTCCGGAATCTACTCCAAATTCTTTTTGGTACCAAAAAAGACAGGGGACTGGAGACCTATTTTGGATCTTAGCATACTGAACAAATCGGTTCAAAGAACAAAATTCCGGATGGTCACGCTACAGTCCATTCTGCCCTTCTTGGGTCAGGACAATTGGATGTGCTGTATAGACCTTCAGGATGTGTACTACCATATCAAAATGAACAGGCGCTACAGGAGGTTTCTTCACTTCCAGCTGGGGGCCAGTCACTATCAATTCAGAGCCCTTCCCTTTGGCCTCACCACAGCCCCCAGGGTGTTTACCAAATGCATGGCAGTGGTTGCGGCTCACCTGAGACGTCGAGGATTCCAGGTGTTTCCATATTTGGACAACTGGCTCCTTACTGCCACCACCAGGCACCAGTTACTTCAAGCCAGGGATTACGCTGTACAAACGTGCAAAGGGCTACGCATCTCCATAAATTTCGAAAAGTCTGCCTTGTCAGCATATTACCTTCATAGGCGCCGTGTTAAACACGGTGGAGTTGTCAGCAAAACTACCTACACAAAGAGTGTTAGACATTCGCAGTCACGTTCAAATCCTACTACAGGAGGGCAGAATCCAAGCCAGGCTTGTACTGAAAACGCTGGGTCTAATGGCTGCAACAATCACCTTACTCCCCCTAGCTCGCTTTCATATGCGGATACTACAGTGGATGCTTTTTTCCCAATGGTCCTTTCAGCAGCATCCCATGTCGCACAATATTTTCATCACTCGATCATGCAAACGACACCTAGCTTGGTGGATGGTCTCACCTCAGGTGCTTCAAGGCAGACCGGTTGTTCTTCCCCCTCCGGTTGCCACCGTGACAACGGATGCCACCCTGATCGGGTGGGGGGGGGCATTTTCAGGGCAGGACAGTCCAGGGCACATGGCAACCGTTCAAGTGCCACTTGCACATCAATGTCTTGGAGATGAGAGCGGCGCTGTTGGCGTTGCAGGCCCTCCAGAACTCTCTTCCCACCAGGACGATTGCGATTCAGACAGACAATATGTCCGTAGTATGGTACATCAACAAACAGGGCGGAACCAGGTCCTATCCTCTTTGTTGGGAAGTGCTCAGACTCTGGCAATGGGCGATCTCTTCTCACCGGTTTCTGGTAGCAAAACACATTCCCGGAAAGTCCAGTGTTATAGCAGACAGGCTGAGCAGGGACATTCTCATGCCCTACGAGTGGTCTCTCAACCAACTAGTAGTGGATCAAATATTCAGAAGGTGGGGTCAGCCTTGCTGCGACCTTTTCGCAACCCCGCAAAACAGCAAGTGTCAGGACTTCTTCAACCTCTTTCCTCTTACGGGCCTGTCTCCCAGAGATGCTCTAGCCCACGATTGGCCCTGGGGTCTCCTTTATGCATTCCCCCTTTTTCCCTTAATCACTCAGTTAGTCCAGAAAGCAACTGCCTTGTGATCCAGGATGATCCTCATTGCCCCTTACTGGCCCCGACAAGTCTTGTTTCCGTTCCTACAACGTCACCTACTGGAGCAGCCCTGGCATCTGGACCCAGTGCCAGACCTTCTGACCCATCAGTCGGGCAGGCTGCACCAATCGCTTTCGTCTCTCAACCTCACAGCTTGGTTGCTCCACTTCCAGCCCTAGCCAGTCTTCCCTTAATTTCTCAGTCAGTACGTGAGATTTTCCTTGCCTCTCACAAGTCTAACACCAGAAGGACGTACGCTAGTAAATTGAAATGTTTCTCTATTTGGGCAAGGAAAAATCAAGTCGACCCCTTCACTGCTCCTGTCCAAACAGTTCTAGATTTTTTAGCGGAACTTTTCCAGAAAGGCTTCAGCCACTATCAGAGTCCAGCTGGCGGCTATTGCAAATTTCCATGTTGGCTTGTCAGAATCTAGCATTATGTCCCACAAGCTCTGCAAAGCCTTTCTGAAGGGTACCCTATTACTTAGGCCCCCAGTCAAAGACCCTCCTCCACCATGGGATCTAAATTTGGTACTGTCCTCATTAATTCTGCCTCCTTTTGAGCCTGCTGCCTCCTGCTCGTTAAAACTGCTCTCCTGGAAAACACTTTTTCTGGTAGCTATTACCTCAGCCAGAAGGGTTTCGGAATTACAAGCACTATCTGTTCGCCCCCCCCTTATCTTGTTTTTCACAAAGATAAAGTGGCTCTTAGGACTAATCCATCCTTTTTACCTAAGGTTCTATCTGAAAAAAATCTCAGTCAGACCATTGATCTCCCAGTTTTCTTTCCAAATTACACTGACAGAGCTGAGAGAAGATTACATTGCTTGGACGTTCACCGGCAGCTACGCTTCTATCTGGATAGAACTAAACTAACGAGAAAATCAGAGCAACTCTTCTTATCTTATGCGGAAGGGAAGCAAGGCCTCCCAGTTTCTAAAGTGACCTTGTCCAGATGGTTGACCTCTCATCACTTTAACATGTCAATTGAGGCATAAGGAGCTTCCTACCAAACTTAGAGCTCATTCAACTAGAGCATTAGCTTCCTCAGTTGCTTTTCAAGCGAGGTTACCTATGGATTCTATTTGTGCAGTGGCCACATGGGCCTCCCCTCATACCTTTATTTCACATTACAAACTGGATATTGCCTCCAGAAATCATGCTGATTTTGGTTCCACTGTACTCAAGAGTCTGTTCCATTGAGCCACCCAGGACTAAGGTGCTAGGGATGCTGTCCCATCCAGCAAGAATGAAGGCGAGATTGACAACTTAACATTAAGAAGTTATGTACTCACCATAACGTTCCATGTTAGTTGTCTTCTTCTCGCCTTCTTTCTTGCATCCCACCCTCCATCCCCCTAGCCTGGAAAGACCTAGAGTATTGGGTGAGACATTCTTTGTCACCAGGATTACCCCTTCAGCTAGAGCTCTTGTCCCCTTTTTGGTAGCCCTGGTGAAAGACAGGCTGTGGGGCTCATAGTTGTATAGAGTTCATAGATTTATCCTATCTTGTGGTGGGACATGTTTTTGTCCATAGTGTTAGCTATCAAACGAGATCTGGGTATATGACGCCTAGCATTATGGGACATAGGTTAGCCTTGAGCCGGTAAAAATAGCTCTCGAGCTTTAGTAATAGGCCGAGTTGGAGCCGAGGTTTGGCTCCGAACCCATCCATCCAGCAAGAAAGAAGGCGAGAAGACAACTAACATGGAACGTTATGGTGAGTACATAACTTTTTATTATCTCATCGCACAAATCCACAACTAGGAAAACCTATGCTAGCAAGTGGAAACGTTTTTCTTACTGGGCAGAGGCTAAGAACATAGACCCCTTTTCAGCCCCTGTCCACGAGATTTTGGAATTTTTAGTGGAACTCTTTCATTCTGGTTCTGCTTCTGCTACAATCAGATTTCAGTTAGCTGCCATTTCGAATTTTCACATTGGGTTGTCTTCTAACAACATTATGTCTCATAAGCTGTGTAAAGCCTTCCTCAAAGGAACCACTCTGCCTAGGTCCCCAATCAGAGACCCACCACCTCCGTGGGATCTAAATTTGGTGCTAGCTTCCCTAATCTTACCACCTTTTGAACCTGCAGCATCTTGCTCCATAAAGTTTTTATCCTGGAAGACTCTTTTTCTGGTAGCCATTACTTCTGCCAGACGTGTTTCGGAGCTTCAGGCTTTTTGTATTCGTGCCCCATACTTAGTTTTTCTTAATAATAGGGTCGCTCTAAGGACCAATCCTTCCTTCCTTCCTAAGGTTTGTTCACAAAATAATTTAAGTCAATCCATAGACCTTCCTGTGTTCTTTCCTAATCACACCAATAAGGCAGAATATAATTTGCACCAGTTAGATATCCACAGACAACTGCGTTTTTATTTGCATAGGACAAAGGACATCAGGAAGTCGGACCAACTCTTCCTTTCCTATGCTGAGGGCAGACAGGGCCTTCCAGTCTCAAAAGTAACATTATCTAGGTGGTTGTCTCACATTATTTCTTTCATTTACCAGCTGAGAAACAAAGAACTATCTATCAAACCAAAAGGCCACTCTACTAGGGCACTGGCCACCTCGTTGGCCTTCCAATCTAGGTTGCCCATGGAATCTATTTGTGCAGCGCCTATGTGGGCTAACCCACATACCTTCATTTCTCATTATAAACTAGACATGGTTTCCAGAAACAGAGCTGATTTTGGTTCCACTGTTCTGAAGAGTCTGTTCCAATGAGCCACCCAGGATAGTAGGTGCTAGGGACGCTGTCGCAACCAGCAAGAATGAAGGCGAGATAGACAACTTAACATAAAGAAGTTATGTACCTATCATAACGTTTCATGTTAGTTGTCTTCTTCTCGCCTTCTTTCTTGCATCCCACCCTCCATCCCTCTATCCTAGTGGATCGAGAGGAGCTCCCCTTTCAGATTTCATTGGCTGAACCTTCTCTGTTTGGCCTTTTCTGCTTAGAGAACTTTGCAGTTAGGCCCAAGGGGCTTCTAGGGCAGAATTCTTCCTTAGTATGTCTGGAATAGCTTTTTCAAATGAGATCTGGGTAACTAGCGCCAGGCATCATAGGATATGGGGTAGCCTTGAGCCAGTAAACAGCTCTCGAGCTATTGAAGATGGCCGAGTCGGAGCCGAGGATCGGCTCCGAACCCAACCAGCAAGAAAGAAGGCGAGAAGAAGACAACTAACATGGAACGTTATGGTAGGTACATAACTTCTTTTTATTGCCCCTTTTCTCACAAGGAGCAAGTAGGAATCACTTCAGGCAGGTCAGGGCAAACACTCAAATCCAGATAAATTTATAGTTCCACATGCTGCAAGAGTTGGTACCTACCCCTCTTTCTTTGTCTCTGTATAGATAGGGTATATTTATGGGTGGCCACGGTGGTGTAGTGGCTAGCATTGCCGCCTCACAGCAAGAGGTTCTCCGGTTTGATCCTCAGCTGGGGTGGTTTCTGTGCGGATTCTGCATGTCGTCCCTGTGGTCGCGTGGGTTTCCTCTGGGTGCTCCGGTTTTCTCCCACATCCCAAAGACATGCTGTAGGTGGATTAGATACTCTAAATTGACCCTAGGTGTGAGTACATGCGTGTGTGTGTGCCTTCTGTGGAAGGTTGGGCGCTGGGCTGGCAACTCGACACCGTAAAACTCCACTGCCAATCATGAGCGGACAGGTGATCCGCTGTGGCGACCCCTAACTGTGAAAAGCCGAAAGAAGAAGATAGATAGGGTATATTTATAGAGTTCAGTCATTACGGTCAGAGACCACAACATGCATGTTTGTTAACTGGCTTTAACTAAGAACTTATTTCTTCAAGTGAAGAGAAAATGTAAATCAGTATCACAACAGAATAAGAACAAAAGGTAAGAAAACAAAACAAGTATACAAGCTACAGACTCAGAAATGAAAAACAGAGTACTTTTACGTGGCACCTCCTCACAAATTATTTTTCTCTGCTGTCAAAGCAAACAGCAGAAATGTTTGCAACTGGCCCTAACCAAACATTTTTAGAACTCCAAGAACAAATTTGAAGTAAATAATATTGTAATAAAGTAAGAGTGAAAGTCAAGAAAACAAAGTACATAAACTATAAACCAAGAAATCAGAAATAGTCACAGAACACTTTTTACCTGGCAGCTTTCACAAGTTAATCTTTGCCCTGTGGCTACTTACCTTAAGTAGCAGTGCTGTTTCTGAATTCCATCTGAAATTCAGAGACATTTAATCACTCTGCAGTCACAATAGAAATGTTTGCAAACTGGCCCTGACCAAGAACTTAAATGCCAAGAACATTTATTATAAAGTAATATTAAAAAAACACTGCACTAAGACAAGAAAACGTAGTAAACTGTAACAATAAATCAAAAGTAGTCAGAATATGTTTATCTGGCAGGTCTGGCAGATTACAGTTATCCTCATCAGCTTACTGTAAGTAAAAATAGCCCTCTTACAATTCAGATATAGCTGTTTTTTTGCATTTAAAGAATGCAGCAGAGATTTCTGCTGACTGGCACTAAGGAACTGACTTCTGCAATGCTCCACTATTTGTTTCCCTTATCTCTGGCATCATCTCTTTCACCACATCTCTCTCTCTCTCCTGTTTTTGTCAGTCCCTTCACCGACTACATTTCTCTCAAAATCTGGTTATAGAGGAGTCAGTCAAAGATGAGGTCTTTTTCCAATTGCCTGTCATGTTCTTCAGTAACCAGTCATAAAATTAGACTGAGTTTTATTTAGGTTTGACTGACACCTCATGGCTAGGAAACCAGTGTTGGTTGTTTTCATGGTGATTGCAATCCTGCACAGCATTAACCAGCCTTTTCTTCAGGATTTTCTCCATGACTTTCCCTACAAGCATTGCTATGTTAAGAGGTCTGTAGTCCCCTGATATTTTTCTCCTTCTTTACCTCTTGTAAAGGAGTAACCTTCTCACCATCTTCCTGTTCTCAGACATTTCTGCAGTGAACATTGATTCTCTGAAGGCTTACTTTACTGGTTCTGCCAAATGACTGGCCAGATTACTGAGGACTATGATAGGTAGAGATTTTAGTCCCTTCACTTTCCTCCTCCTCTTCCTTCTCAACTTGGTGCCCTTTCACTGCCCCCACAATTTCATATTACAGCATCTTAACATATAACTCCCCCTAAAGTTTCCTTTTTGAGGACCAAGATAAAGAATTTATTCAGTATTTCTGCTTTTCTCCATCTTCCATCATCTCCCTCCAATGTCCTTTCTTCCTTCATTACTGTTGCATTATTCCTTACAGTATGGACATCCTGTTGAGGATGGCAGTACGTTTGGCAAGTATGCCAATGTTTTTGGGCCCTTTAAATTGCTGTACATCAGATGTATGTCCTACTTCTAAGGCATAAGGAACATACATAAGTAACATATGAGCACCAAATTCTCAGAACTTATTTGCAGCCAGTCCAAATGCTGTGTTTTGAATTTGGTTTGAAAGTCTTTTGTCTCATACAGTTCTCGAAACCTAAGGCAGATAAGTACCCCATTAGGGAACTCTTCCTTTTCTCTCATTGTTTTATTAAAGGTACATGTCATCCAGAAGGAGGAAATGTGAGTATCGAAGGGAGATTCCTCATAAGGATAGACACAAGAAGTGTCTTTTTTTGTTTGGGTGCAGATCATGACCACAGACAGTGTGGCATTTACCAGGCATTTGTTCCTAAGATCCTGTGTCTTTCTTCCCTTTCTGTCTGTTTAGAGAATCAGCACTTGAAATTACTTGCTCAAGGAACCATGGCTTGTGAATCCACCCACTTTGATGTCCAGACACCTTTGAAAAAGACGTCAAAGAAGTTAACGACCAGAGACTTCTGCTCTCCAGCCTCTGTTGGATGTCTCTGGAGGGTCAGATGCCTACTCTCTCTGTCACGACCCTGTTGGAGGCTGACATTGGGCATGCCATTCGCCCATCATCTGAGGTTGAGCTGACATCTGTTGTGCAAAGAGAGAAGGAACTGTGGCTGGTAATTTCTAAAGGGCCTGGGAAAATTCTAAAGATTCTTGTAACAAAGTAGTACTGGGTTCCTTTATAAAGGTAAGACAAGGTTCAGAACTTTGTAAGGTTGTTAGGGCTGATGTTCCTATGTAAAAGAAACCAAAACAAGGTATGTGGCTCCTGTTGCTAAAGAACCCTAAAAGGAGTGGCAAGACTTCACCCAAGGTCTTTTTAAAGCACTTATGGCTTTAAAGCCTCCTCAGGTTTTGTCAGTCCCTTCTTCTGTTGGTTTTCCTTTCCTTCCATTCACTGTAAAAGACCTAGGGATTCTAATTCATCTGAGGACGAACATTTGGATTCTGAGGAGGAATCCTTGGTTTATTCTTCCCAGATTCACTCTCCTCTTCCTTTGGGGTCTGATGAAGAGGCTACTCTTTTCCCCGACTCCCTCGTTAAAGAACTGTCTGTTGTGGACATTATCAAAATCTTGGAACATTTTCATTGGGAAGGCTCCTAGATGTCTGGCATACAGAAGCGATCTCTTACAGATGGATTCTCCCAGACCTTATGCAGTTCTTCCTGTTTTGGAAGCTCCTCTAGATACTTTTACATCTGCTTCCTACGCCCTGAGTCTTTGTCGCCTGCTGCTGAAAAAAATCAGACAGTCTGTAAGGTTCCTGGAGCTCAGACGTTCTTACATAGGAATCCCTCATCGGACCCTTCTGTGATTTTTCTTTCACCTGACAAATCTACTAAACTGCTTGCCTCTTCCATACTCTTGCTATCAGACAAGGATAGTAGAGCAGTGATTAGGTATGGTAATAAGGTGCATGCCTCATCCACCTGAGCTGTCAAGGCCATCAGTTACCAGTGTGAATTCAACGTCTTGCAGAAGAATCTGTGGAGAGAAAAAAATATAACTAAATATGCGTTTAGTCTTCTTGCTAAACTGGAGGGTGATAGTTGACCTGCCTGAGTCTAATTCTAAAACTTCAGCTCCTTTTTTGCTGGATTCTGGTTTTCAGGTAGTCCACCATTCCATCAAATGCATCTGTGATGCTGCTGATGCTTCATCTAGGGCATCTGCTTCAGGGTCGGTATTAGGAGGTATTCCTGGTTTAAGCTTCAATCCCTCCCTGAGGATGTAAAGATAAACACTTGGACTGTCCTTTAGCTACCCCAGTTTTTCTGTTCTGTTGATAATCTTTTTAAAACTTTGCAAGAAAAAGAGAAGGTCATGCAAGGCTTTAAACAAATATCTGATAATGTCCTTTTCATCTGTTCCTCAACAACTGGGTAGGGGATCAGACCTCTAATCCGACTTGGCCACATACAACAGACTTCCGGATCCAACTGACAAGCTCGTCCCTCTACCCATAGTGCCCCAGTCAACTAGATATACCTCAGATCTCAATCTGAAGTAGTTAACTTCATTTGATCAGCAACCTGTGGGTATCGGATCTGAATCGGATCTGAGCCGGCAGCTTTCCTAGCCAAAGATCCGAAGTACAAGCTCCTCTCCCCTACCCATAATACCCTGGTACCTCCCTGTAGTCCTCAGATCTCATTTGCCGTGGCTTCTTTAAGCATCTTAGAACGAGCTCCTAGCGTGGGTGTTGTGAGCTTAAAGTCTTTTTACACTTTTTTTCTGTCAATAAATTTTCTAAACTTTGCATGTGTGGTTCCCTTCTCTCCCTTCATACTTTTTGGGTAGTTTAAAGTTTCTAGGCTAGTTAAAATTGAATTTCCTCCCTCCCCGTCTGTGTGTGAAGGTGTGTGCGTGTGGGCCTGTTCTTCTCCTTTCTTTAAAATGTCTGAAGGCCCAAAAGCTGTTTTTTTCTAAATGCTCCGAGTGTGGCCATAAGCTGTCACTAGCGGATGGCCACACTCGGTGCGTTATTTGCCTGGGTGTGGACCATCTTTCTTCGGGCTGCACTATTTGTGCAGCCTTCAACCCCAGGGCCTTGAGGGATAGGAAGACGAAACTAATCCTTGCGGGCCTTTTGCCCCCTGATTCGGCTTCGTCCTCCTACCTCTCTGTGGTGCCAGCCGTGGCCTCGGCTGCTCCACCTGCCGCTCCCGCTCCCCTGGCCGGGACTCAAACTCCCTCTTCGGCCCAGGAGGAAAGGGACAGCAGAAAGAAAGATAGAAAGGATAATGAGAGAGAGAGAGATAGATAACCATAGCCACAAGAGGTGGGCCGAGTCAGCTCCATCGGCCCCGCCGTCTAAGCGGCTTGCCTCTCCCTTTAATGTCTCCAGGTCTTCCCCCTCCCGACTTTGTTCTCCACGTTTCTCCCCGGAGCCGGAGGAGGAGACCCGGTCACCTTCGAGGTCGTCTAGGCGGCTTTGCCGGCCGGCCTCGGCGGCCTCATCCAGGTCAACTAGGAGTATATCCGATGCAGACATGGACCGGATGATGCGTCAATTTCTTCAGGCCCAGTTTCAGATGGGAGTGCTCTTGCCTCCCTCCACTCTGGGGGGGGGGGGAGCTCGACTCCCTTTTTCGCCCCCATTGCTCCTTCTTCGACCCGCTATTGGGGTTCGGAGCTGTCTGATCCGACTAGCTTCGGAGCTGGGGTAATGGCGCCGGTAGTGTTTCCTACTTCTGCGCCGACTTCACCCTCGAGTCTGTCGGATCCCTTTTCGGATCCGAGCTCTCGGGGCCATGAGTTGAGCATCGGATCCGGAGGGGTTAGTGGGCCTTTGGCTCCGTTGAGGTCGGAGCGCACTACTCTTTCGGATCTGATCGGGTCATCTCTGGCTCGATCCGCATGTCGGATCCGAGGGTGCTGCTTTCGGATCCTAGGGAGAGCAGTTCACCCTCGGCATTCGACGTCGTGGAGGGGGTCCTTTAGAGGGATTCGAAGCCCCAGGTTCTTGCTACGGAACCACCCGGCATTCCCTCTCAGACGGGCCTGTCTTCCATCATCTGGCCCCAGGGACAGCCTGCGCCTATGTCCCAGATGGTTCCTGTAGAGGAACAGGACATTGTTGGTGAGCCCTGTTCGGACAGCCCCCCCCCCCCCCGAGGAGGTCCCTCACAAACAAAAGTGCAAGAGGAGGCACTTGGACTCACCCGAGTCCCTCACAGAAGACACGGACTTAGAGGAAGGGGAAGGTTCCCCAAGGTCACCCCCTGAGGACGTCTCCTTTGGAGACATTATGGAAATGTTGAGCATTAGAGGGGGGTGGTCTGCCCAAAAGCCTTCCTCGGATGAGTCTGTGTTTCTGGAGGCATTTGACACAGGCCCATCTACCTCTTGGGTGTCCCCTCCTGCCGATCCCCTGGTGGACCTCATAACTACCAGGGCATGGAAGGAGCTGGACAATGTGGAGCCAATACCCAAGAGACAGGACAGGATCCTCAGCCCTCCCTCTGATAGGACAGCATGGAGCAAGGGTGCCTCAGTGGATGCCATGGTGGCGGCGGCTGCCACTAAAAATGAATTAGCACAGGAGCGTTCCTCAGTACATCCTGCAGACAAGGAGTCTCGGACAATGGACCGCCTTGGAAAGCGGATGTTCGTTTCAGCGACCTTCTCTGTAAGGTCACCGAACTATATGGCACATGTAATTCAGCTCCAGCGGGACTTTATCAAAGAATATGCTGGATCACCCCCAGAGTCCATGTCGGCTGAGGACCAACAGACCTTCTCAGTTCGAATGGCCACTCTTAAGTCAATTACAAACACATCTATGCAGCTTCTCTCCCATGCCACAGAGGGAGCGGCTAGAGCTAGCGGAGCAGGCATTGTCTTACGTCGACAGGCCTGGCTCCATCTCTGCGATTTTGCGGAACCCTTCAAGGCATCCTTCACAAACGCCCCTTTTGACGGTTCTACACTTTTCGGCAAAACCGTCTGCGATACGCTTCTCCAGAGCAAGAAAGACGGGAAGACGTCTGCCGTTGGGATCCGCTTCTCGGCTCCTCAGAGGTCCTTCTCCAGGAACCAAAGAGGACAAAAGAAGATGTGGTTCCGGAAAGCTCAACAATCCTGTTTTGCTCCGGACCCCTCGTCCTTCAGAGGCAGAGGAGGACAGGGTGGACGCCGGCCCAGAGGAAGAGGGGGGCTGACGAATTTCGGGTCGAGGGAACCCTTTTCCGATCGACCTGTACAGCAACCCTGAGGGGTTGCCCGACTGCTCTTCTCTGGAGGCAGTCGGGGGGTGCTTCTCGGAGCACCTAGCACGTCGGGAGTCCATTACAACAGATCGCTGGGTGCTCCGAATCATATCCAGAGGTTATTCAATTGCATTCCTAACATCTCCTCCCCGGTCGGGGCGTCTCCCCGATGTCCCACCCAATCAGAGGGAGGTGGCAGCTTACGAAATAAAGGAGCTGCTAAGAAAAAGAGCCATCCAGCACGTCCCCCTTGGGCAATCCGGATCAGGCTTTTACTCCAGGTTTTTTTTGGTGCCAAGAAAGAGGGGGGACTTGCGGCCAATACTCGACCTGTTCACACCAAACTTGTCAGTCGTCAAAGAAAAGTTCCGGATGGTTACCATTCAATCCATTCTCCCACTTCTACAGGAGAACGACTGGATGTGCTCGATAGACCTCAAGGATGCATACTACCACATTCTAATGGACAGGCGATCCAGGAGTTTTCTCCACTTTCGGCTGGGAGCCAGCCATTATCAGTTCAGGGTCCTACCCTTTGGTTTGACCACAGCCCCCAGGGTGTTCACCAAGGTCATGGCAGTTGTAGCGGCCTACCTGAGGCTTCAGTGAATAAAGGTCTTTCCTTACCTGGACGACTGGCTCCTAAACACATCCACCAGGCATCTACTATGTTCAGCCAGGGACTACTTCTTACATCTAGCCCACCTTCTAGGGATCACGATCAACCACAAGAAATCCTCCCTGCAGCCTACTCAGATCTTGGATTTCATAGGGTCAGGATAGACACAACCCAGTCCAAAGTCTTCCTGACGGCGGACAGACTCCGCAACCTAAACCTCCACGTTTTGGCTCTTCTACAATCATTGGCCCCCTCCAGCGGAATTAGTCCTGAGGGCCCTGGGGTCCATGGCAGCGGCCATCAACCTGTCACCGATCGCAAGTCTGAATATGAGAATCCTCCAATGGACCTTACAGGTCCAGTGGTCCATCCTACATCATCCTCTGTCTACACCTATTCCCCTCAGCAGGGTTTGCAGGGAATATCTGCTTTGGTGGCTCCATTCCAGGGACCTCCGGGAAGGGCGCCCCTTCTTCATGTCCCCACCCCAAGTCACAGTGACCACGGACCCGTCTCTCCTTGGGTGGGAGGGGGGCATTGCATGGGGAGATCTGTCCAAGGCACGTGGACTCACATAGACACCTTTTTGCATATCAGTGTCCTGGAGATGAGGGTGGTGCTTCTAGCATTGCAGGCTCTCCATTCCCTTCTCCCTCCAGGGACTTTTGCAATTCAAACAGACAACATGTCAGTAGTCTGCTACATAAACAAGCAGGGGGAACCAGATCTTACCCACTTTGCCAAGAGGCCATGAGAGTGTGGGAATGGGCGATATCCACCAACCGCTTTCTCATAGCAACGCACATAAAGGGTCGGTCAAACATTCTAGCGAACAGGTTGAGTCGAACCATCCTCTCACCTTACGAGTGGTCTCTGAACCCCGTAGTAGCGGAACAGATCTTCCTCAGATGGGGTCAACCTTGCTGCGATCTGTTCTCATCGCCTTCGAACGCAAAGTGCAGCGGGTTCTTCGCTCTAATTCCCCCACCAGGGGAAACCCCCAGAGACGCTCTGGTTCATGCTTGGCCATCCGGTCTTCTTTATGCTTATCCTCCTCTTCCGCTAATGACAAAATTCTTGCAGAAAGCTCGTCGGTTGGGGAGCAGAGTTATCCTCATAGCCCCATTCTTGCCTCGCCAAACCTTGGTTCCCATGCCTACGGTCTCATCTAGTGCATCCTCCATGGATCTTAGATCCCATTCCGGATCTGATTTCTCATCCCTTGGGATTGAAGACCCCCGACCTGGACAACCTCAAGCTTTTGGCTTGGTTGATCCAGTTCCATTAATGGCTAGGACTCCCGGTATCTCATCCTCAGTTAAGGCCATCCTGGTGGCCGCTCATAAGTCTTCTACCAGGAAAATCTACAAGAGTAAATGGAAGCATTTTTCTATCTGGGCGGAGCATAGGAATTTGGACCCCTTTACGGCTCCTGTCCCAGCAGTCCTCGACTTTCTATCCCATATTTTTCATCAAGGGGCTAGTTCTTCTACTGTTAAAGTTCAATTGGCAGCTGTTTCCCACTTCCATGTTGGAAACAATTTTGGCCCCCTAGCTTCCTCTAAGATTTGCAAGGCCTTCCTGAAAGGAGCTTTCCTGTTAAGACCCCCTGTTAAAGATGCAATCCCTCCATGGGATTTAACCCTAGTTCTCCAGGCTCTGACTGGCCCTTCCTTTGAGCCTGCAGCTTCAGCTGACCTAAAGTATGTATCTTGGAAAACTGCCTTCCTGATTGCTATTACCTCAGCTAGAAGGATATCGGAGCTTCATGCTCTTTGCAGTAAGCTTCCATACATCATTTTTCATAAAGACAGGGTTTCCCTCAGGACTAATCCCTCCTTTCTGCCTAAAGTGGCTTCTGAAGCCAACATCAACCAATCTACCTGTCTTCTTTCCTAATTATCAGAACAAAGGAGAGTATAGACTTCATTGTCTGGATGTACATAGACAGTTGAGATTTTACTTAAACAGAACAGCTGATATTCGAAAATCAGATCAACTCTTTGTTTCATTTGCTAAGTCCTGTCTGGGTAAACCAGTGACTAAAGTAACCTTAGCTAGATGTATTTCCCAATGCATCCTTCTCGCATACAGAAGCTCGGGTCGACCTGAGCCCCTGAGGGTACGAGCTTATTCCACCCGTTCTGTGGCTACTTATGCTGCCTTCTGGTCGAGGGTCTCTTTGGATGACATTTGTTCAGCAGCTACTTGGGCTTCCTCTCATACTTTCATTACACATTATAAATTGGATCTAATATCCATAGGACGCGCATCTTTTGGCTCTGCAGTGCTCCGGAATATCCTTCCATGAGGACCTCCCAAGTTGTTGGTAGCTGGGGACTCTGTCCCACAGGTTGCTGATCAAATGAAGTTAACTACTTCAGATAAAGAAGTTATGTACTCACCATAACATTCCATCTGAGTAGGTAACTTCATTTGTCAGCAACCAACCCTCCCTCCATCCCCCTGACCTATAGTTCGTCATTATAGGACTATTGTGTTCCACGTACCAGATCACATCAGGTTAGGATGTTCAGGTGGTTTGTCCTTTTGTTATTGTAGTGTTCTGTGATACTGTGGCAAACTCGATCTGAGGATCAGAGGGAGGTAGCAGGGTATTATGGGTAGGGGGGAGGAGCTTGGAGCTCGGATCTTTGGCTAGGAAAGCTGCCGGCTCAGATCCAATTCGGATCCGATACACACAGGTTGCTGACAAATGAAGTTACCTACTCAGATGGAACGTTATGCTGAGTACATAACTTCTTTTTTGCTGCCATAATGCTACAGACAAAGATTCTTCTCTGAGAGCTCTTTTGGGTGGTTTTTTTACTGCTAATTGAATGTGTTTTTTTCCTCATAACCTTTCCTATGATTTTTAATATAACCCACCTCCCTCCCTGGTTGTTATCATCTTAGTGATAGTTTCCTTTTCTACCTGTTTCTGGCTGCCTACCTTTGGTAGATTATGGTATAATTGTTGATACTTATCTGTGTCACTTTTTCCTTTCTGCCCTCTAAAGGGTATTTTTCTCCTACCATTGCTGTAAGTTAAAAAAATATTTTTTAAAAATTTTATTTTTCTAGGATGGTTGAGAAACTGACAGGCTTTAAAAAGTACACTTTCTGTGGGCATAAGATCCCTAACTCCGATGCACACAGGAAGTGTGTCTACTGTCTTAGAACATAACAGCTTAACACTGACTGCGCCATTTGTGCCCCTTTTAACTCTAGGGAACTTAGTGATCTAAGAAATAAGTTGGTTATAAAAAGGTTGCTGCCACCTTCCTCCTCTTATTCAGGGGTTCAAACCCCCGCTAAATCAACCAGAGCTTCTTCGGAGGTGAAGGACTTATGCAAGCGGTCCCCTGCCCACTCTCTGGAGCCTGTTAATTCTTCTTCTGAGCCCCCACAAAAGATTCAAAAATATCAGATCTGACCTCTTTGGATCCGAAGTAGAAACACTCTTATCCCACACCCTTGGATCCAACTGCTCTTCAGGCTAAGTCTCCTCAAACTTGCTCACCTGGGTTCACCATCGAACCTATTTCTCACCAGCTTCATTTCCACTTTCTTCGGGGGACTCAGAGGAGAGATTATTGGCCCCAATCCATCACTTCTTCCATTTGGTCCTCCAGAGGTCTTTCAGAAGCCAAGGTGGGTAGGATGATGACAAAGTTCCAAAGTGCTCAGATTAGGATGAAGGTTATCCAAGCTCTGTCTCCCATCGCATCCATGAGCCTCCCTTCCAGTTCTTATGCAGTAACCTCTCCTTCTCTGATCTTATCATTTGTTTCAGAGCCCTTGGATCTGAGAGCCCAGAGAATGTCTGTGTCAGATCCAGAGACGGCCACATCTTCGACTCTGATGGCTTCCCTCACTGGTTCCTTGCCAATTCCTTTGGAATTGGACATGCTTTGGAGCTGAAGTGCTGGATCTGGGGGCTAGGTTCCACTCCGATGTTGTCAGTGCCATCCTTGCCACTTGGAGCTTTGGCATTACACAGCTCAGGTCAAACTCCCTCTTTGAGGCACAGATCTGGGCAAGGTCAAGGAAAGGTGGCATCAAAGGTTTCAGCTCTGGTGAGGCCAACCACGGCTTCTCCCAGTCCTTCTGCCTTCAAGGTAGTAGACAAGTATTCCTCTCAACCAAGAGCTTAAACTACTTTCTCCTGCTTGGATCCTACAACCATTCCTCTTTCAGGTCTGAGCTCTGATCCTCTCAGGCCTGTTCCACAGTGATAGCCAGTACCATCAAGCATTCAGACAGTCCCCATAGAGGAACTTCCCCTCTCTTTGGATACCTCTCCAGACCATTCCACTGAAGAGGTTTACCAAAAGAGAACATGCAAAAGGAGACACACAGATTCCCGTATGGAATGTCTCACTGAGGATACTGATTTTGATGAAGGGGAGGGTTCCCTCAGATCCCCACCGAATGACATCTCCTTCGGAGACATCCTAGAGATTCTCAAATAGAAAGGTGGATGGTCCTCTGATACCCCCTCCCCAGAAGAGTCAGTATTTTTGTAAGTTTTTGAGTCTGGAGCTTCTACATCTTGGGTGACTCCTTTGGCAGCTGAACATATAGATTTAATCTCTTGTAAGATGTGGATGGAACTGGATACTATAGAGCAGTTCCCCCGGCATGCAGATAAATTCTTGGCATCACCGAAAGACAGATTATACTGAAGCAAGAGAGTTCCTGTTGATGCTGTGGTTGTGGTGGCAGCCATAAAGAAGGAGCTAGCAGAGCAGAGCTCCTCAGTCTTTCTTCCTAACAGAGAGTCCAGGGCATTGGATAGATTTGGAAAGTGCATTTTTGCTCCAGCGACCTTTATCTTGAGGCCCCTGAATTATTTGTCACACTTCACAAGACTACAGTGGGACTTGACTAAGGAACTCACCAAATCCCTGTCTGAGTCCATGTCCATGGAGGACTACAAGAGATCCTCTTTACAGCTGGACACTCTCTTATCCATCGTTAATGTGTCCATGAGGCTAATATCCCATGTTGTGGGAGGGTACCTCACAGGCAGCTAGTTCAGGCATAGCCATTGGGAGATGTGCCTGGATGCATTTATGTGACTTTGAGGAGCTTTTTAAGTCTTTCATCAATGATCCCTTTGGTGGAGCATCTTAGTTTGGCCCTACTGTAAAGGAAATGCTTTCCTGGAGTTAACAGGACAGAAATACCCTGTCTGCCATAATCATGCAGTTTTCTACCCCTCAGCGATCATTTTCTAGAAATCTGAGAAGAGGGAAGAAAATGTTCCGTAAGTCCCAGGGAACTTTTCAGGATTCACACGGGGTAACTCCTCCACAGGCAAAGGGTAGTTCAAATGGAAGACACCATCCTCGCAGCAGAGAATCACACAAAACCAGGGTTTCCCGGAATCTTTTTCAGATAGACCCTTTAAGCACTCCTGAAAGGTTGCCTAACTACCAACCTCTGGAGGCAATTGGGGGGGGGTGGAGAGGTTTTTGTATGTGCACACATACACCTTGTATCAATAACAAAAAATTCTTGGGTGCTCAAAATCATATCTGGAGGTTATTTCATACCATTTTCCCCAATTCTCTCAACCAAAAGAAGAAGACTTCCTGATGTTCCACCCAGTCAGAGGGAGGCGGCAGCTAAGGAAATTCAAAAGCTTCTAGACAAGAGAGTCATCCATGAGGTCCCACCAGACCAGAAAAGTTTCAGAACTTACTCAAGGTTCTTTTTTGTGCCAAAGAAGACTGAGGAGTTGAGACCAGTTTTGGATCTAAGCAAACTGAATCAATTTGTGAAGAAGTAAAAGTTCAGAATGGTCACGTTTCAGTCCATTCTGCCATTTTTATACAAGGATGATTGGATGTGATCTATTGATCTTTAGGATGCATATTATCACATCAAGATGAAAAAAATTATCTCAATGATTTTGGTGGTTTTGGCTGGGGGCCAGTCATGATCAGTTCAGAGCTCTGCCCTTTGGTCACACCACAGCCCCAGGGTGTTTGCCAAAGGTATGAGCAGTGGTGGCAGCTCACTTGAGACTGCTGGGATTCCAAGTGATTCCATAGCTAGATGACTGGCTTCTCACCATCCCAGCCTAGGATCTCTAGAGCAGTCCAGGGACTACTTGCCCCAGTTGTGTTGGTCACTAAGCATCTCAGTCAGCACCTGCAAATCTCATCTTCAGCTTGTTCACAGCCTGGAGTTCATAGGTGCCCAGTTGAACACATTAAGTCAGCCTCTCTTTCAACACATTGTGTAAACATAATCGGGTCTCAGGTACACTGTATTATTGTTCATCCTTCTTCCCTGGCCAGACTTGGTCTTCAAGCTCTGTAATCTACGGCAGCATCCATAACCTTAGTCCTGTTCCTATCGCCTGCTTTTATATGAGCATTCTTAAGTAGGCAATAGCTGTTCACTGGTTGATTCTACATCATCCTCGGTCTTTTCCAGTCAAACTCACTAGAATTTGCAAGGATCACCTTCATTAGTGGATCCAGTCAGATGAAGTTTCCTTAGGCCATCCTTGTATCCCCCCAGTAGCCGCAGTGACCACAGATGCTTCCCACCTGGGGAGAGGGGGCATTTCTTGGGATGGATGGTTCAAGACATGTGGTCCCCTGAAAAGACCAATTTGCATATCAGTGTTTTCTAGAGATGAGAGTGGTCCTATTAGCGTTGCAGGCCTTTCAAGACCACCTTCTTCTGTCTCTGCAGATTGCTCTGTCAAAGATGCTGGGTGAGCAAATTGGAGTGACTATGGAAATGATTTTTTTAAGTTATGGTATAGAGTTGGAATTGCCTAGACATAGTAAAGCCTTGTGGAGTCTAATTATGATGGCTGCCAAAAAAACACTAACTAGAAAATGGAAATCATAGTCTAAACCAACTTTACTAGAAGTAACAAAGATAATAACAGAGATAAAACAACTGGAACTGGGATCTTTAGAAAATGGTAGGAATAAATTATATAGGAAAAAATGAGAAATGTGGGAACAATACATGCAGAGGAAAAACAATGTTTAAAAGAAGGCAGGATCTGAATGAGCTATTCAGTGGTTGACAATGACAATGACTGGCAATATTAAAAGTGATGTATAATGTTTGCAGCTACAGTTGTGTTGGCACAGTTTGTAAGGTGTAATGTTTGCAATTGAGATTGTGCAGGTTTGATTTATTTTCATTTCTATAAATTTAAGATTGTCTGTGTCACACATGATAATTTAATAAAGGTGTTTCTTGTCAAAAAAAAAGACATTCTTCTTCTGGAGACTATTGCAATACAAACCGACAACATGACTGTGGTCTGGTACATCAACAAATAGGGGAGCCCATTCCTATCCCTTTGTCGAGCGGCTTTGAGAGTGTGGCAGTGGACCATCTCTTCCAGCTTCTTTCTAGTGGCAAGGCACATATTGGGGAAGTTCACCATTTTAGCAGACAAACTCAGCAGGTCCCCTTTGATGCCTCAGAAGTAGTCTCTCAATCAGTTAGTGGCGGAGAGGATTTTTCATCATTGGGGCCAACCATACTTTGGCCTCTTTGCTTCTCCCCACAGTAGCAAGTGCAACAGGTTATTTGCCCTAATCCCTCCTCAGGGGGAGTCACTGAGAGATTCTCTAATCCACGTGTGGTCCTCTGATCTCCTTTATGCTTATCCCCATTACCTGTAATTCCAAAGTTTTTGCAAAAAGCACTTCAGTTGAAGAGAACATTTATTCTCATTGCTCCTTTTTGGCCTCACCAGGTGTGGTTTCTCTTCTTTTGGTCTCATCTTCTTTATCAACCATGGGTACTGGACCCCAGTTCAGACCTTCTCTCGCATCCCTTTGGGATTGAGCATCCTGATATTCTGGACCTCAGATTGACTGCATGTTTCTCCAGTTCCATTGATAGCTAGACAGCCCAGACTTTCCTCCCCGTCAGACAGATACTTGTGTCTTCCCACAAGGCCTCTACAAGGAAGATCTACAAAACTAAAATGGAAAAAATTCTGTTTGGAATCTTTAGAGGGAACTGGACCCTTTCATTGCTCCAGTATCTGCGTTTTTTGAATTTTTGCTATCTATTTTTCAAGAAGGTGCTTTTTTTTCCACTATCAAAGTGCAATTGGCAGCTATATCTAATTTCACGTGGTAGTGGTAGGGGGGTTAATCATTGGCTTCCTCAAAGTTGTGCATGACCTTTCTAAAAGGCACCTTCTTACTTAGACCTTCAGTGAAGGAACCTGTTACCCACCTGGGATTTGACAGTTGTGTTGCAGTGGTTAACTCAGAATCCTTTTGAACCATCAGCTAAGTCTCATTTAAAATTTTTGTCATGGAAAACAGCCTTTTTGGTAGCCATTACATCTACAAGACAAGTTTCTGAACTGCAGGCTCTCTCTCTTTTAAATCTCCTTACCTTATTTTTCAGAAAGACAGGGTCACCATACAAACAAATCTATCTTTTTTGCCCAAAGTAGCATCCAAAACAAATATCAATCAAGCCATTAACTTGCCTCTCACCTTTCCCAATTTTGCTAACAAAGGAGAGTACATGCTACACCTTTTAGATGTATACATGCAACTACGTTTTTATCTTCATAGAACAAAGGAATTCAGAAAAACTCTTTGTCTCCTTCTTACTGAACAGATTGGCATCCCAAGTTTCTAAAAGTATCCTGGCCAAATGGATTACTGACTGCAGTTCCTTTGTTTACAACAAGGTTTCTCCCTACCAAAACCTCCTGAAGCACATTCTACTAGGTCCATGGCTACCTCTTCCACCTTTTGGTCTAGAACTTCTATTGATGACATTTGTGCAGCAGCTATCTGGTCTAACCTTCATACATATATTGCTCATTACAAACTAGATTTGACATCCAGAAGTAGAGCTGCTTTTGGTTTTGCAGTATTTCAGAATATCCTCCCATAAGGACCACCCAAGATTCATGTAGCTGAGGACTCTGTCCCAATCGTTGAGGAACAAATGAAAAGGACAACATCAGATATTAAAAGTTATGTACTCACCATAACTATTCATCTGTGTTGTCCATTTTCATTCTTCCTATACTCCCCACCTTTCTCCCCCTTCCTTTCATCTCCTAGAGTGACCACATTGTGAAACCTTTTGTTCCAGGTTTGAGCCCCAGCTGTGCTGTTTGTTTTTCTTTGACTATGTTGAAGGCTTATATGCAACAAACTTGATCAGAGGTATATCTAGTTGACTGGAGCATTATGAGTAGAGGGAGGAGCTTGTGAGTTGGATCCGAGAGTCTGGTGTATGTTGCCTAGTCAGATCCGATACCCAGTCATTGAGGAAGAATGAAAATGGGCAACACAATTGCGTAGTTATGGTGAGTACATAACTTTAAATGTTATGTAGTCCAATCTCGCCTACATTCTTACCCGTGGGTTCAGAGCCGAACCTCGGCCATACTCTAGCTCGAAGTCTTTCAATTGGCTGGGCTAAGAAGGTATCCCATGCTGCACTGCTCCCCTTTCCCAGATCTCATTTGCTGCTCATGTAGCTCAGACGTGGTCTCGCTCTTGGCTATGGCTAAGTATAACTTTTGTCTTTATTGACAGATTCTTGCTTCAAAAAAAGCTATTTTCATAGCTGTGTGCTGTGTGTGTGTACTAGTTTATTAATCTGTTTTTTTTTTTTTTCCTTCACTATGTCTAAGGATACGAAAGAGTATAAGCCCTCGGGCTTTAAGAAATGTACTAAATGTGGTTATAAGATATCAATCACTGATGGGCACTCTGTGTTTATTGTCTGGGGGCTATTCACCTCCAGGATTCTTGTACATTTTCCCATGCATTTACCCCGCATGTTCTTCAGGAGAGGAAGAACAAACTAATTTTGAAAGGACTTTTGAAACCCTCCTTCGAGGAAGATTTGGGAAAGGCTTCTAGTTTCAAGTCCTCTCTCTCTCAGAGTAAAACTTCCAATTCTAAAAAGCATTCTCCGGCTCCATCTGTATCCTTGGAGCCTCCGGAGAAAGTAGTAAAATCTACTGTGGCATCCTCGGCTCCACTGTCTTCGGAGCTGCAGGAAGTTAGTGTATTGACTGAATCTGCTTCGGCTCCAAGAACCTCGGAGCTGATTGCGAAGGTGTTAGTTCGGAGCCAGTCTCCAAATTTTAGGCCGGTCTCTCCTCCTCGCAGGTCTCCTTCAGAGGGGAGGTCTAGATCTCCTTCCTTATCTTATAGGTCCTCCCGGACTCTTTCAGATGTGGATGTAGATAGAGTGGTACAGAGACTGCTCCAATCACCGGTACTGGCAAAATTGTTTTCGGCTCCAGCCTAGTCGGCTCCAGAGCCTGTCACCCAGCCAGCGTCGATACTTCCTCCTCCGATCGAATCTCAGCTTTCGGCGCCGGAGTGGTCGGCGCTGTCTGATGTCCCTAGGTCGGCTCCGATGGCTCATCCTGGCTTATCGGCTCCGGATTCAGCTCTGACCCCGTCGGCTCTGTCCACGTGGTCCAGGACTCATGGTTCCTCAGTCGGACCCGAGGGGGAGGCCTCAAGACACTATTGGTCTCCTAGCCTCTCTCACGGTGCTTCGGCATGGGGGAGCCTGACCCCTGCTTCGGACCTTGTCCCTTCTGCTCCAAGGTCTTCCACAGCTGGTCGATCTTCAGAGCCTGGGGGACCAGCTTTCAAGGCCATGCCGAGCTCGCTGGCTAGGTCCTCAGCGGCATCATTCGGCAGTGACACTCTGTCCCCTCCAGCTCTGGTGAGGTTCTCTGATCGCCCTCTATCTTTTGACAGCGGAGACCCAAGGCCTCAGGATACCCACATGAGTGGTCCCCATATTTCTGAGGGCCCCTCAATGATTTTGCCTGAGGAGCCACCCAGAAATAGAACGTGCAAGAGGAAACACATTGACTCCCAAGATGAGTCCCTCACGTCAGACACCGACCTCAAGAAATCGGAGGGGTCCCCCAAGTCATCCTCTGAGGATGTCTATTTCTCTGATATCCTAGAAATTTTGAAGCAGAGGGGTGACTGGACCTCCAAAGCTCCCTCTGAGGAGGAGTCGGTGTTCCTGAAGGCCTTTGGAGCTCAACCGTCCACCTCCTGGGTATCTCCACCCTTTGACGAACTTCTGGATCTGGTTTGTCGAAGGTTGTGGGAAACCCCTGACTCTGTGGAACCAGTCCCGAGGAGACTCAACAAATTCTTGTCTGCCCCCTCTGACAAAGAGTTTCTATCCAAGGGAGATCCTGTAGATGCCATGGTGGTGGCAGCGGCCACCAAGAAGGAACTGGCTGAGACTTCATCTACCGTCCATCCTCCTAACAAATAGTCTAGGACCATGGACTGGTACGGGAAGTGTATGTTTTCTTCAGCGGCCTTTACTCTGCGGTCACTGA
This sequence comes from Protopterus annectens, assembly GCF_019279795.1. Lineage (NCBI taxonomy): Eukaryota > Metazoa > Chordata > Ceratodontiformes > Protopteridae > Protopterus > Protopterus annectens. The sequence goes on from NC_056738.1 coordinate 75,635,317, forward strand.
ATTACTTATCACATTTTACACTGCTCCAAAGAGATCTCCTGAAAGAGCTTGGAGATACTCTGCAGGGTAACGTTTCTGATGCTGTGGCTCAGAAGGTCATCGCTCAGATGTCTACCCTCAACTCTATTGCTAACTCCTCCATGAGGCTGATCTCTTATGCAGCCAAAGGAGCGGGTAGGGCAGCAAGTTTGGGAGTTGCTTTTAGGAGACACTCCTGGATGCGCCTCTGTAATTTCGCGGAGGCCTTCAAGTCTACGTTCACCAGTGCCCCATTTGATGGTTCCTCTTTTTCGGAACCAAGATGAGGGACACTCTCACTAGGTGCGAGCAAGAGGGAAAAACTCTGTCTATTGTGGGAGTCCGTTTTTCCCTACCCTCTAGGCCTTATCCCAAGACCCAAAGGGGTGGGAAGATGTGGTTCAAAAAATCGCAGAAGTTTTTTCATGACGCACAAGGTGAGTCCCCCTCCAGAGGCAGGGGAGGGGGTGGCAATTCTGGTAGACTCCTCCCTAGGGGCAGAGGAGACCGCGATTCCTTTCGTGGTTCTCCATACCAGCGCTCCTGATGGGAGGCCCGACTGCATTTCCGGAGCCAGTCGGGGGTCGCATTTCACTATACCCAGAGGCCTGGCAAAGTATCACTCAGGACCAATGGGTATTAAATATAGTTTCCGAAGGATATCTCATTCCCTTCTCTTCAGCTCCCCCTCCGATCAAAAAAATCCCAGATGTTCCACCCAATCAAAGGGATTCCGCAGAGGTTTTAAAGCTGCTAGAAAAGGGAGCCATCCAGCATGTCCCCTCAGACCAGATTGGATTAGGGACTTACTCCAGATTTTTTTGGTGCCGAAAAGGACAGGGGACCTGAGACCCATTTTGGATCTCAGCAGATTGAACACCCATGTGAAGAAGTCCAAGTCCCGAATGGTCATGTTGCAATCTATTCTCCCATTGTTGGGAAAAGAAGTAGTGTGGATGTGCTCCATCGACCTCAAGGATGCTTACTACCATATAAAGATGGACAGGGCATCCAGAAGTAATCTACGCTTCTGGCAGGGAGCCAGTCATTTTCAATTTCATGCCCTGCCCTTTGGTCTCACCACAGCCCCCAGGGTGTTCACCAAATGTATGGCAGTGGTGATGGCTCACTTGAGACGCCAGGGATTCCAAGTGTTTCCGTACCTGGATGACTGGCTCCTTTCTGCCACCACCAGGCATCTACTTCTACAAACCAGAGACACCACGATCAAACTGTGTCAACAATTGGGTATCACTCTAAATTGGGAAAAGTCTGCCTTGTTGCCCTCGCAGCGTGTCACCTTTATAGGCGCCGAGTTAGACACTGTGCTCATGAGGGCGTTTTTACCACTAGAAAGGATTCAAAGTTTACAACAGCAGGTGTACGCGTTGCTCCCTTTGAGAAGAGTGAAGCCAAGATTGATCCTCAAACGATGGCTGCTACAATTATGCTGGTTCCTCTGGCGAGGCTACACATGAGGCGCCTTCAGTGGCTACTCTTCGCTCAGTAGTCTCTGCAACATCTTCCGCTTTCTCATTTTATAATAATCACAGACAGGTGCAAGCAGGATCTTCACTGGTGGCTTTACACCAGCAACCTCGATGCGGGGAAACCCTTTGTTCCGTCCCCTCCGGTTGCCACAGTGACCACGGATGCCTCCCAGATGGGGTGGGGGGGGGGCGTTATCTAGGCAGGACAGTCCAAGGCATGTGGCAAGAACACGAGATGCATCTGCATATCAGTGTCCTGGAGATGAGAGCAGTGCTACTAGCGTTGCAAGCACTTCAGAGCTTTCTTCCTCTCGGGACAATTGCTATCCACACAGACAATATGTCGGTGGTATGATATCTAAACAAACAGGGAGGAATCAAGTCGTACCCCCTTTGCAGAGAGTCCGTGCGAGTGTGGCAGTGGGCAGTGGCTTCCCAACATTTTCTTGTAGCAGCACACATTCCGGGGAAGTCCAATGTGATTGCCGACAGGTTGAGCAGAGCTATTCTGATGCCTCACAAGTGGTCCCTGAACAATCAGGTTGCGGAGCAGATTTTCCGCAGGTGGGGTCAGCCTTGCTGCGACCTATTTGCCAGCCCCCTCAATACCAAATACAGCAGCTACTTCACCCTTATCCCCCCTCAGGGGGAGTCACCCAGGGATGTTCTAGTTCACGATTGGCCCTCCGGTCTACTGTATGCCTTCCCTCCTGTTCCTCTGCTTACAAAGGTTATTCAGAAAGTGCAATCTTTGGGAAGCAAAATGATTCTGATTGCTCCACACTGGGCCTCGTCAAATTTGGTTCCCCTTTCTCCATACTTACCTAGTGGACGCCGCCTGGATTCTGGACCCGCAACCAGATCTGCTGACTCATATGTCAGGGCAGCTCCATCCCTCTCTTCAGACCCTCCGGTTAACTGCCTGACTCCTCCACTTCCATCATTAGTCAGGCTTCACCATTTTTCGCCGGAAGTGGTTCATATTCTGTCTTCCTTCCATAAGCCTTCCAGCAGAAAAATCTTTTCCAGCAAATGGAAGAGATTTTCCATATGGGCACATGCAAGACAAATTGATCCTTATACAGCTCCAGTTTTGTCAGTCCTGGAGTTCCTCTCCATGCTTTTCAACCACATCTCAGAACCGATGGCTTTCCTTTCAAGTACTTTCCCCCACTCAGGAACTGTTTTCAGGTGCCTCAGGCCTAACCAGATTGGCTTGTTCCAACAACATCAGGGTCCATGGGGTTTGGTTGCCACAGGAGATAATAGACCAGATCAGCATTAAGGAAATGAAAGCTCTTATCCTGGCTGTTTAAGCTGTCCATTATCTTTGGACTCCAGGTCCACTTGGACATGAACAAACGGGGGGGAACAAAGTCTTTGTGTCTTTTCAGACTAGCCCTCATAGCATAGCATTTTGGCATCCACCGTCAGTTAGTTCTTCAGGCAGTTTAATTCCATCAGAAAAAAAAAATTGTGGCACACAGTCTTAGCAGATCCTTATGAGTGGATGCTCACAGAGAGGGTTTTTTAGATATTGTCCATCAGTGATGTGCTTCTCAAGCAAATCATTTTGCCTCCCCTCAGAACAGATAATTCCCAAAGTTCTGTTCCAGAACATCAAGTCCCTGGCTTGGAAATTGTCTGCTCCTGTTCTGCTGGGGCAGTTCAATTCTGAGGGTTTGGCACTTGTATGTTACTTATGCACTTTATGCCTCAGGCATAGGACAATTGTCTGACATCCAGTGCTTGGAAGAGACCAAGGCTTTGTTATGCTGGCTGGACTTTTGGCTATACTCTGCAGTATAAACCTATAGTAAGGAATACCGCAACAGTGATAAGTAGGACATCTACTGTTATGGTAAGTTTTTATGCATCTATCCTGTCCTTATTCAGCACAGCTAGATCTGTCCATCCCATTCTTTTTTCTGCTGTATACCTAAAGACTCTATTTTTTTTTTTTCTTGATTCCTACTTCCAAATTCCTCTTTGATAAGTGCCATTACTGCCATCACCTTCTTTGTTGCCCCTTTGAATTGTACCTTTTCATCCTCTTGACCCTCCACTTCAGCCATTTCTTGTGTCCTCTTGCATCCTAATTGCTCGCCTGAATTTCATGTGTAGCCATTTGTTTGTTTGATTGCTTGGTTGCTTAATTTTGTGTATTGGGGTAGGGGACTGATCATGTCTGACCATTTGCAGACTCAGCCCTGATTATATGCATAGTAACAACAATAAAGTAACATTAAAGGTGTAATTAAATTATATGAAATCATACAATGACCTAACATAACATAGATGTGAAAAATATTATACATATTAACAAGAAGGTTTAAAAGAAGTAGGTTTAAGATACAATGCATAATTCATGTGTTATAGGTGAGGTAAATGTGATCCAGCCATATAAATGAACGTTGTGTATACAAGTATGGAGGAGAAATTGTAGAATTCTAAGAGTTGCAGTAGAAGAGCTAATAACAGGAAAAGCTGACATTAGATATATAGTATAGAAAGGAGAGGACATACTGGGAAGCAACGAGTATGAATTCATATGTTTGAAGAGTTTAAGAAATAAGCAGTTTTTCTGAGGTGAATGTAATAGTGCAAGCACGGACATTAGGTGACCTGGCCTGTGTTCTGACACGTGCACTTATATTATTTAGTTAGGTATTGTTTGAAGAGATGGCTGAACTGTGTTTGAACTTTGATTTCAGTAAGACTGGGTGCCAGTGATTGCCACAGTTTAGGAGCAAGAACAGAGAAGCTGTGTTCTGTAGAATGAAGTTTAGAGGTTGGAGTTATGAGAGTAAGGCCATTAGTGGATTGACTTCATAGGCTGTAGTGTGGTTTTGGATGTTGTTAGTCTTATAGTTAGGAAAGATGGGATGTCTAGAAGTGGGAATTTGAAGAGAAGGGACCCAAGAAAAGCTCGCTCTGCCTTAAATGAGTAGCCAGTTTGACTTTTCAAGGTGTTGCAGTGATGTTCATGCCGAGGTTAGTTGGCAATGAAACAGTAGATTTTATTAGAAAGAGACTGTAAGGTGGTAGTGTTTTTGGGGAGCATGCCAAACTGGTGAAGTTAGTTTTGCTAAATATAAAATGTGTGAATGCTGTTCAGTGAAACTAACTTAATCGACCATGGAACCTCCTTTTTTCCACTGTTGTGTGACCTCAGAGTTTATATATATATATATATATATATATATATATTTATATGTGTGTGTGTGTGTATGTATGTATAATTTCAAGGGAGGATATCTCCCTACATGGGGAGTGCAGGTTAGGCTTGCCCACTGGAAAAAAAAAACTTAGTTTTGGCATGAAGTTTTCAAACTTTTTACTGTTGTTAAAACTACCTTCAGTGAATTGTCATGATTCCCATGTTTTTGTAAGGCAGTGACAAATATGGGTGGACTAGAGACCAGATGGCATAATGGTTAAGGTCTTTGCCTCCCATGCACAAGGTACAAGGTTCAATCCTGACCTCCAACCAATGCCTGTTTGGAGTTTGCACTTCTCCCAGTATCTCCATGGGCTTTTTCCCACGTCCGAAAAACATGCTGAGTGTTTCCATCTCAAACTCAACAATGAATGGAGCTGTGGGCAGCAGCACAGACTCTACATGGTGCCCTATAGGGGGAAGAGTTGTACAAGACCAACTGCTGTGGGCATCTACTGTGGTGCACAGTATCCTCAAGATAGGAGAACACGGATCACAGACTGCAGGGCTAGCCACTTGATGTAAAATATGGCTGTAGGTGATTCGGTCATGTTGACTAATGTCACCAAAATGGGCAAGGGTATTTACTGGTGATAAGTGGGTTGAGGACCCGGCCTACTCTGACCTATGCCAGGACCCTTGCTAATGGTGGGAGGGGTATTTGTGCCCCTATTGGCCAGTGTGTGCCCAGCAGCTCTGGGTCAGTAAGCTACTGGCTGGCCAGTGTCTAGTTGCCCAGCCTGGGTTACCTGGGATAGCTCTGTTGAGCGAAAGCTGAATGTAAAACCAACCAACCTGCCTAACATGAACTGAGAATTGGTACGCTTAATGTAGGATCTGAAGTAGGGACTTCATTTGTCAGCAACCTTTGGGTCTTGGATCCGACATCGGATCCGAGCCGGCAACTTATTTTACAGCTTATGGATCCGAGCTCCTAGCTCCTCCCCTCACCCATAATCCCTTGCCAACCCCAAATGACCTCAGATCTTGTTTGCCGCTCTTAGAAGAGACAGCTGGATTTTGAGCTCCTGGCGATTTAACCAGATAAGTTTAAAAAAATTGTCAAGTGAAATTATTTTTGTTAATTAGTTAAACAGTGCATGTGATTTAGGTTTCCCTTTTGTAAATTTCTTTAATTTTTAGTGTAATCCCTCCCCTCACTGGTTCGTAGAGTGTGTGTGTTGCTTGTGTTTTTGGGGCCTAGTGTAATTGTATAGTTTACTTTATTTACATGTCGGAGGCCCCAAAACCCATTTTTTCCAAGTGCACCGAGTGTGGCCATAAGCTTTCACCGGCGGATGGCCACACTCGGTGTGTTCGGTGCCTTGGGGTTGAACACCTGTCCTCTGGGTGTTCCATTTGCGCAGCGTTCAACCCCAGGGCACTGAAAGAGCGGAGGTCAAAGCTGATCCTGGCGGGACTTTTGCCCCCGGATTTGGCTTCGGCCTCCATTACTCCCGTGGCACCTCCTCAGCCTTCGGTGGTGGCCACTCCTGCCCCCCTTCCCCCAGCCGGGATTCAAACTCCCACTAAGGCGCCAGAGGAAAGGGGGCCAGGAGGGAGAAAAGGAGGGAGAAGCACCACAAGCGGCGGGCCGAGGCCTCCGCTTCACCCCCCCCCCCAGCTAAGCGGGCTTCTCCCTCCACGGTTTCCAGGTCCCCTCCTCCTCAGATCCAATCACCTTGCTTTTCCCCGGGACCTGAGGAGGAGGAGACCTGATCTCTGTCGAGGTCATTGAGGCGGCATTCCAGGCCCACCTCGGTGGCCTCGTCGAGATCCACTTACAGCCTTTCTGATGCAGACTTGGACCGGATGATGAGAAGGTTCATCCAGGCCCAGCTGCAGATGGGAGTGCTCTTGCTCCCCCCCCCCTTTGGGGGGGAGCTCGACACCTTTTTTTCCCCCGATAGCTCCTTCTCCGACCTGCTTCCCAGGTTCGGAGCGCTCGGAGCCGGGCAGCGTTGGAGCCGGGGGTGGGTCGGCGCCGACAGTACTGGGCACTTCGGATCCGACCCTGCCCTCGAGTCTGTCGGGTCCTTCGTCGGATCCGACCTTTTGGAGCCGTGGGCCGAGCTTCGGATCCGAGGGATTCAGTGGCCTTTGGCTCCGTCCAGGTCGGAGCACACGGGTCCTTTGGATCCAACGGCCTCGGCGCCAGTTCCGAACCCTTCATCGGATCCGAGTGGGAGTCGGCTTTCGGATCCCAGGGAGAGTGGCTCCCCCTCAGCCTTCGATGCAGTGGAGAGGGCTCTGTCGAGAGCATCCGGACCCCACTCCTTGTTTCGGCTCCACCCCGCACTCCCTCTCTGCTGGGTCAGGCTTCCATCACCCGGCCACAGGGACAGCCTGCTTCAATGTCCCAGGTTGTTCCATTGGAACAGGATGTTGCTGGTGAGACCTCCTCGGACAGTCCCCCCCAAGGATGTGCCTCGCAAGCACAAGTGTAAGAGGAAACACGTGGACTCGCCCGAGTCCTTAACAGAGGACACGGACTTGGATGAAGGGGAAGGCTCCCAGAGGATGTCTCCTTTGGAGACATCATGGAAATGCTCAGGATCGGGGGGGGTGGTCTGCCCCCAAGGCTTCCTCCGATGAGTCCGTGTTCCTGGAGGCATTTGAAGCAGGCCCGTCTACCTCTTGGGTGTCCCCTCCAGCCGACCCTCTGGTGGACCTTATCACCACCAGGGCGTGGAAGGACCCGGACACTGTGGAGCCAGTTCCCAAATGTCCGGATAGGATTTTGAGTCCCCCTGCAGACCGGTCCCACTGGAGCAAGGGTCCTTCCGTAGATGCCATGTTGATGGCGGCAGCCACTAAGAGGGAACTTGCTCAGGAGAGCCCCTCGGTCCATCCACCGAGCAAGGAGTCCCGCTCGATGGATCGCCTCGGGAAGCGGGTATTTAGTTCAGCGACCTTCTCAGTAAGGTCCCTGAACTATATGGCACATGTCATCAGGATGCAGCGAGATCTTATTAAAGAATATGCTGCTTCCCCCCCAGAGTCCATGTCGGCGGAGGACAAGCAGTTGTACTCCACTCGTATGGCCACTCTAAGATCTATTTTGAATACCTCTATGCGGCTTTTGTCCCACGCCACAGAGGGAGCCGCTAGAGTCAGCGGAGCATGTCTAGTTATGAGACGTCAGGCCTGGCTCTGACATTGTGACTTTGCGGAGCCCTTTAAGGCGTCCTTTGCGAATGCCCCCTTTGATGGTTCTGCTTTGTTTGGCAAGACCGTTCGCGAGACACTTGTCCAGAGCGAAAAGTACGGGAAGAAGTTGTCTGCCATCGGAGTACGCTTCTCTGCTCCCCAGAGGTCCTTCTCCAAGAACCAAAAGGGACAGAAGAAGATGTGGTTCCGGAAATCGCAATATCCCCAGCCTGCTCCGGACAACCAGTCCTTCCGTGGCAGAGGAGGACAGGGAGGATGCTGCCCTAGAGGCAGAGGGACCCCGAGAAATTTTGGGTCCAGAGAAACCTTCTCTGATCAGCCCATGCAGCAGCCCTGAGGGGTTGCCCAACTGCTCCACTCTGGAGGCAGTCGGGGGGCACTTCTCAAAGCACCTGGCGGCTTGGGAGTCCATCACGTCAGACCGCTGGGTGCTCCGGATCATATCCAGAGGTTACAAAATCCCAATGCACCATGTCCCCAGACTCAAGAACCTCCCCGATGTACCACCCAAGCAGAGGGAGGCGGCAGCCCAGAAATCCAGCAGCTGCTAGGAAAAAAGAGCCATCCAGCCCGTCCCCTCAGACCAGCTCGGATTAGGGTTTTACTCCAGGTTCTTTCTGGTGCCAAAAAAGACGGGGGAGTTGAGACCGATTCTAGACCTTTCCCTCTTGAACCTGTCGGTAACCAAGGAAAAATTCTGAATGGTCACTCTTCAATCCATTCTCCCCCTCTTGCAGGAGAGCGACTGGATGTGTTCAATAGACCTCAAGGATGCGTACTACCACATTTTAATGGACAGACGATCCCGGAGGTTTCTCCGCTTCCGGCTGTGAGCCAGTCACTATCAGTTCAGGGTCCTTCCCTTTGGTCTTACCACAGCCCCCAGGGTGTTCACCAAAGTTTTAGCAGTGATAGTGGCCCACCTGAGACTCCAGGGAATGCAAGTCTTTCCATACCTGGATGACTGGCTCCTGACCGCCCCAACAAGGCATCTACTCGGCTCAGCCAGAGACTACTTTCTCCGCCTAACTCCCCTATTAGGCATTACGATCAATATGGACAAATCCTCCCTTGCTCCGACACGAGTGATAGAGTTCATAGGGGCCAAGTTGGATACGAGAAGTCTGCGAGCCTACCTCACTTTGGAATGACTTCAAAACCTGAGGCTTCATGTGCGGGCTATCCTCCAAACAGAAGCTCCACTGGCGGAATTGGGCCTGAGGGCGCTGGGCTCCATGGCGGTGGCAATAACTCTTCTCCCATGCGCTAGACTGGATATGAGGGTACTACAGTGGACCCTCCAAGTACAATGGTCCTTTCAGCTTCTCCCCCTCAGTCACCCTATCTCTCTCAGCAAGGTTTGCAGGAGGGCCCTATTATGGTGGCTCCAGTCCCCAGACCTCCATACGGGACGTCCCTTCTGCATTCCGCCTCCTCTCGTCACGGTGACCACAGATGCTTCTCGCCTCGGGTGGGGGGGGCATTGCTCAGGCAGAACAGTCCAAGGCATGTGGAACGACACAGAGACCTCCCTGCATATCAATGTTCTGGAGATGAGGGCAGTGCTGTTGGCGTTGCAAGCACTTCAGAACCTTCTCCCCATAGGAACTATTGCGATACAGATGGACAACATGTCAGTTGTCTGGTACATCAACAAATAGGGGGGAACCAGGTCTTACCCTCTCTGTCAAGAGGCCATGAGGGTGTGGGAATGGGCGATCTCCACCAACCGCTTTCTGATCGCAACGCACATTCTGGGACGGTCCAACATTCTGGCGGACAAACTCAGCCGCACCATCCTTTCCCCATACGAGTGGTCCCTCAATTTCCAAGTAGTGAAGTGGATTTTTACCAAATGGGGGCAACCCTGCTGCGATCTCTTTGCCTCTCCCTCAAATACAAAATGTGCCAGCTTCTTTGCTCTGACCCCCCCCCCAGGGGAAGCCCCGAGGGACGCTCTAGTGCATGCTTGGCCGCCCAGTCTTCTTTATGCCTATCCTCCTTTACCCCTGATGCTAAAGCTCATACAGAAAGCCTCTCGGTTGGGGAGCAGAATGATCCTCATTGCCCCATTCTGGCCTCGTCAAACTTGGTTCAATTACCTGTGGTCTCACTTGGTGAATCCTCCCTGGATTCTGGATCCCAGCCCGGATCTGATATCCCACCCCTTAGGATTACCGACCCCGAATCTGGACAACCTGAAGCTGACAGCTTGGCTGCTCCAGTTCCACTCTTAGTCAGGACTCCCGGCATCTCTTTACCAGTTAAAGCCATCTTGGTGGCAGCACATAAACCTTCCACTAGGAAAGTTTATCGCAGTAAATGGAAGCGCTTTTCCGTCTGGGCGGAACATCATAACTTAGATCCCTTCACTGCCCTATTACCATCCGTGTTAGACTTCCTCACCGGACTTTTCCAGCAAGGTGCTAGCTATTCGACAGTTAAGGTACAATTGGCAGCCATTTCCCATTACCATGTGGGAAATGAAACAGGTCCTTTGATGACAGCAAAACTATGCAAAACCTTTCTCAAGGGTACTTTTCTACTCAGTCCCCCTGCTAAGGAAGCTGTACCCCCTTGGGACCTATCTCTAGTCCTTCAAGCCGTGACCGCCCCTCCCTTTGAACCAGCTGCCTCGGCCGAACTTAAATATTTGTCTTGGAAAACAGCTTTCCTTGTAGCCATCACTTCAGCGAAAAGAGTTTCCGAACTTCAGACCCTTTCTGTGAAACATCCCTACTTAATCTTTCATCAGGATAGAGTGTTCCTCAGGACCAATCCCTCCTTTCTCCCTAAGGTGGCTTCAGAAACCAATATCAACCAGTCCATCAACCTACCAGTTTTCTTTCCTAAGTACCAGAATAAAGGAGAATACAAACTGCATTCCTTAGATGTACACAGACAATTGCGATTTTATATCCATAGGACTGCTGGTCACAGGCAATCTGATCAGTTGTTCATTTCCTTTTCCAATTTCAGTCTGGGTAAGGCTGTTTCTAAGGTCACCTTATCACGTTGGATCTCTCAGTGTATTCTTCTAGCCTATGAAACGTCAAGGAGGCCCGCACCTCAGGGAGTCCGTGCACATTCCACTCGTTCCATATCTACTTCTGCCGCCTTTAGGTCTAGAGTTCCTTTGGATGATATTTGCTCCGCAGCCACTTGGGCCTCATCTCATACTTTTATCAGCCATTATAAACTGGACGTTATTTCCAGAGGGAGAGCATCTTTTGGCTCCGCAGTGCTCCGGAACATCCTTCCATGATGGCCGCCCAAGATTTAGGTAGCTGGGGACTCTGTCCCAAAGGTTGCTGACAAATGAAGTCCCTACTTCAGATTAAGAAGTTATGTACTCACCATAACATTCCATCTGAGTAGGTGACTTCATTTGTCTGCAACCATCCCCCCCTCCTTCCCCCTGACCTTCAGAAGTTAGTTCTTGGATGTCTTTCCTTGATCCCTGTCGGGACACCTTTTACTTAAGGTATTTGTAGAAGGGCAAACTTGATCTGAGGTCATTTGGGGTTGGCAAGGGATTATGGGTGAGGGGAGGAGCTAGGAGCTCGGATCCATAAGCTGTAAAATAAGTTGCCGGCTCGCATCCGATGTCGGATCCAAGACCCAAAGGTTGCAGACAAATGAAGTCACCTACTCAGATGGAACGTTATGGTGAGTACATAACTTCTTATTCACTGAGAGGACACCGCTTGGAAGTGGATGACATAATGATATGGAGGAGGCTGGACATCCTATGTATCCAAGAGATGATATGAGTGCAGCAAAGCCACGTGGCTGGGGATTCAGAATCTACTACACAGGAGGGGGACAGGCCAGAAATGGTGTAGGAATTGCAATGTGAGAGAGAGGCAGTGAGGGACATCATCAGAATTAATGACAGATTCATGGCAATCAGACTCTACTGGAATGATAGTGCAGTATTCATTATCTCAGCCTATGCCCCACAGCAGGGTTGTGATAGTGAGGAAAAGAGTCCATTCCGATAGCAGTTGCAGGACCTACTAGATAAAGCAGGCCAACATGAACTGGTGTTGATAATGGATGACTTGAATGCACATATTGGGACAGACAGAACAGGATATGAGGACTGCCTGAGTCCACATGGGTGTGGCAACAGGAATAAAGAAGGAGAAGCCATTCTGGACTTCTGTCTGGCAAATGGCTTGATAGTAGCCAACACATGGTTCAGAAAGAAAGACGGTCATAAGATCACATACAAGAGTAGCCAACATGCAACTCAGATAGACTTCCATCTAGTAAGGAAAAGGCACTGGGGTAGAATCCATGATTGCAAAGTCATCCCCAGTGAAACAGTTGCCCTACAGCATAAACCACTATTTGCCAAAATCAGCTGCAAGCAGTGGTCAGAGAAGGCTCTAAGGTCAACAAAGACCAGGCTGAAGACCTGGAAGTTGATTGGAGAGAAAGTACAAGAGTTCAAGGAATTACTCAGGGCTCTAGCACCCCAAGAAGAGGAGGAAGTAGGTGGAGTTGAACAGGAATGGCAGCGCCTAAAAACAGCATGTGTCAGGACTACAGAAGAGATATCTGGCCAAGCCAGGTATGGAAATAAGGTACATAAGGAAAGCTGGTGGTGGAATGCAGAAGTCCAGGAAATCATCAAAAGAAAGAAGGATTGTAGGAAGAAGTGGGAGATAAAAAAAACTGACCAGGCTAGGAAGGACTACTGGTTGGCTAACAAAGAAGCTAAGAAAGAAGTTGCAATAGCAAAGAATAGAGCATCAGAGGCACTCTACCAGCTTCTGGAAAGTGACTTAGTAAGTGGTACAAAGAAACTGTATCAGGTTGCAAGGCAAAGACAGAAAGATAAAGAAGATAGTCGGACACCCTTCATAGAGGATGCCAGCCACAACCTGCTCACCAGTTCACAGGACATCAAAGGCAGATGGAAGGAGTATTTCCAGCAGCTTCTGAATGAAGAAAACCCTACAGAAGCTGTACTGCCCCGGAAACAGCCTATGATGACAGAAGAGGAGGAGCCCACCCTAGAAGAAGTAAGAACAGCACTAAGGAAAATGAAGTCACAGAAAGCAGCAGGCTCAGATGAGGTTACAACAGATATCATAAAGATGCTGGGTGAGATAGGGGAGAAATGGCTTCTGAGTGTACTCATAGCAGTGTGGAGAGAAAGGCATATCCCAGGTGACTGGAGAATGAGCATATATATGCCAGTGTACAAGAATAAAGGGGACATCCACAACTGCGGGCAGTACAAAGGCATTAAACTCCTATCACATTGCATGAAAGTTCTGGAGATGGTGATTGATAAATGGATACACAAAGTTGTAGAATGTAAGATGGGAGATGAGCAGTTTGGATTCAGATCAGGATGCAGCACAACTGACCCAATGTTTGCAGTGAGACAGATACTTGAGAAGAAGCTAGAGATGAGGGAAGAGTCCAATTAGGCATTCCTAGACTTGGAGAAAGCATATGACAAGGTCCCAAGAAAGCTGATCTGGGCAGTATGTAGTAGTTTGAAGTCCCAGAAACATTGGTAGAATTAGTACAGGCTATGTACAAGGACCCAATGACCCAAGTACGAACAGTGTTCGGCCTCACAGAGGGGTTCTCAGTAGGAGAGTGTGTACACCAGGTTTCAGCTCTGAGCCCACTGCTGTTCATACTGGTGATGGACTACATTAGCAAACAGGTCAGAGTGGGCAGATCAATAAAGTTGCTGTATGCAGACTCTGAGCTAGAACTTCAGCAAAGGATAGGGAGAATGGAATGTAGAACTGAAGGCACATGGAATGAAACTAAGCACAGATAAGACAGTGGTAATGGAATCAAACTGGGGAAATCAGATGAAGCTGAGAATAGAAATAGAAGGGAAGATAGTGGAACAGGTAAACAGCTTCAAGTATCTGGGAGGGGTGGTTGAGGAGAAGGGAAGTCTGAATGAAGAAGTTAAACCTAGAATCAGAGGGGCTGCAGCCAACTGGCATAGAGTGTCTGGTGTAGTCTATGACAGAAGAATGCCAAAGAAGTTGAAAAGTAAGGTGTACAAGACGGTGGTGTGACCAGTACTACTGTATGGTACAGAAACCTGGGCAGTAAAGCAGAACAGTTGAAGAAGCTAGAGGTGATGGAAATGACTGAGAATGTTGGTAGGATGCGCACACTGTGGGACAGACAAAGAAATGAGGACATAAGAGCAGAAGCCAAGGTACATCCAATTGCAGAAAAGATCAGAGAGCAGATTACAGTGGTTTGGACACGTGCAGAAATGCAGAAGATAATCTGGTGAGGAAGATTTGGGACAGACAGGAAGAAGGTAAGAGGAAGCAAGGACGTCCAGCAAAGAGGTGGATGGATTGTGTGAAAGAAGATCTGTGACAGTCAGTTATGAGTGTTGAAAAAGGCAGGAGTGTGGCACTGAATTGGGAGAGTTGGCAACAGCTAACATGATACCCTGACCCCATGTAGAAAAAAAAAATGGGAAAAAGGGGGATGATGATGATGAATTTAGTTGTGCAAGCAGGACACCTTTGTCTAAGTCTTTTGTAGCAGGTTGTGAGAGGAAATGTTTCCTTTGGGCCCAAACTAGGAGGTAATTCTTTTTTTATCTGACCTTCTGAATATGGCCTTGGAAGCTGAAAGACTGGTTAAGCCAGATGTGAAGGTATCTAAATGATGTGGTGGATTTGATTAGGTTGTTGCCTAGGTCTTTGATACAGAGAAGGCTAGTGGCTTTAGTAACAATATCCTCAGGTCCTCCAAACACTCCACACTCAACCTGATTATTACAAACATACCAAACTCCATCACCAATGTAAACATTCTACCACTATCACTAAGCAACCACTACCCAATCACTTTTACAGTTTTCAACGATCCTATAAAACTACCACCAATATTAAAAATCTTCAGAAACCAGAGTAGCACAAATATGGACAAACTCAGAACCTTTCTCATAGTCTGCAACTGGAACAGTGTATTATCCACAGTTGTGAAGAACAATTTGGAACAAGATTTGGTGGATTTAGGTACATCTGTGTGCACTCCATAAGTGGGGCTCACACTTGGTGAAAATGAGACTTTATTTTAGAAAAAGTGTGCCCCAGATGGTCTGAAAGGTTCATGAACCTAGATTCCCAACCTCCTCATGATACCCAGTCTACAAACACCATTCACTATGGTACAACAAAACTTTCTCTAGAAGATTTCCTTAAAACACCTAGCCATTTTCCATAAATAAACTCCACACCTCCCAAACATCATGCATTGCATACCCCCCCTCCACATCCCAAACAAGTCTTTTCTATTTGAAAATATTTCCAATGACACCCTTCCTAGATCTGATAACATAAACCCTGGTTCATGTATCACTGCAGAGAGCATCTGTGTCTTCCTGTCACTCGCATATACAATCTGTCTCACACAAAACATCATGCCATACATTTCGAAAACTACTCTAACGTCCTCCCAAAGTAAACCAAGCCAGAAGATGCCTCTCACTTCAGTGTAATAGCCATCCACCCAGTTCTGGGCAAACAGGCAAACATCTTGAAAAGATAGTCTACATCCAACTCTCCTCCTGTATCCAACAGTACCACCTGCCCTCCTCCAAATAACATGGATTCTGGGATGGACAAAATACTATGACAGCTCTCTGTGCCCTAACTGATGACATACAGCTAAACTCTGATAGTGGCCTCCTTACTGATACCCTATTTATAGACCTGACAGACATTTGACCTCATTGATCCCTATCTTCTCCAAAACAAACTAATTGAAATTAGTATCAGTCTAGACACCACTCTCTGCTTTCTTCTTCACTGACAGACACATCAGAGTGAAAATATGATCCTCCCAGTCAGAATCTGCATCTTTTACCAAAGGTGTACCACAAGGATCCATTCTTGCTGTCCTCTTCTCCGTAATCTTTAACAAACGTCCTTATGATCTCCATCATTTCCAGCGTATCCTCTGCGCTGATGACGTGGTCATTTACTGATCAGTTCACTCTCACACCAGCATTCAGTGCCAGCTCCATTCAGCCTTACATGAACTCCAACAATAGACTATAAACTACTTCTCAACCCTGCCAAGACCACAGCTGTGCTTTTTGGCTACCCATAAAGTAAAGATTTAATCTACTTTTAGGATTCCAACTCTGTAGACTACTCCAACTCCACACATTTAGTCGCCTTGCAGCTAGACTTCATGAAGAAACCTCCTCATTCAACCTGAAACACTACTCACAAGCCACACCGCCTCTCATTACCCCTAGAACCAAACTCCACAGTACTGCACATGCACTTCTTCATTCAACCCAAATGCTCCTTCTTCAACACAGGACATATCACCTAATCTTTCTCCTTTCTGAGTCTCTCTTCTGCTCTCAAGATTCACTGAAGATTGACCCACTTTAGAAACTAATTGTACACATTGTACATTACACTCTGCTTGATTGTAACTTGCACTGTGCTTGTTCACTGGAATGTATATACACAGTTTTTTTTCTATGAAATTAGTCATAACTATTTTGTTATTGATAAAATTTCTATATTTTTTGTTTGTAAAGTGTTTTGTATTTCATCCGGGCTGAGCCTGAATTTTGTCAATATTAATCAGAGTCCTAGCCCAATAAATAAATAAATAAAGTCTTTTCTCTGTGTTAAACACCATGGACTTTTTTAGGATTGAGGAGTAGTTTTTTAAGAAAAAGACCAATTGTTTAGTTGAAAGTCAGCTTGAAGTTTATTTTAGGTGATGTCATGAGAAAGGTTGGTTCTATAGATTACCATTTCAGCATTGCAAAGGAAGAGATGTAGATGAGGTAGGTAAAGTTATAGTTTATTTATAAAAATGGGGACTAGTATTGGTGCCAGAACTGATTCCTGAGGAACCATTGAAGGTGTGGGGCATCTTTCACAGATAACCTTCATCACTTTTCTATAGTTTCCTCTTCTGCACACCTTTGTTTGAGGCTTTAAGTGCTTTGTCCTTGACACATATTTGTTAGTCATCCTTTTAATTTGTCTCTATACTCCTCATTTTATTTATTGTTTTCATCATGTGACCATCACTACCTTCCCCAGTAGTTAAATTATTTCCCCCTCCATTCCATGCACCTACAGGCATGGAAGGGAATGACAGTTGGGATTGCAGTCTCCATTCTGCAAAGTTAGATTTTTTTTTTTTTGCTGATGACTTTGCATCTCTTTCTCTCTCCCTGTAGTGGTTGATTGACATCCTTCTGAAACAGAGCCTGTACTGATAGCTTAGCGGTACGTGTGCTTCCATACATGCAACTGCTGCAGTTAACAGCACAGTGTAGTACATGATAAGAAAGTGCTCATACTCTGTTCCTGATTTCTTCTTGCATTACTACCAAAACATTTCCATGTGGCTGGAGTACATCAGGTTTGAACCATGAGCCATCTTTAATGAGATAGTGTTCCTCCTCCTACTGATGTTATTCATGTTTCACTGTTGCAGTCATCACACTTGAGTTATCCTGCCAGGGGTAGCCTTCAATCAGCCCGAATACCAGAGGCTAAGTATTTCTGCGTCGGTTGCTGTCACTCGAGGACTGACGTCAGGTCATCAGTGGTATAAAATCAGGCAGCCGAAGCCATTACATCAGTCTTTCTTGCCGAGGAGCACGAAGCAGAAGCAGTTTGCACAAGTGCTGGTTGGCCGCTACCTGAGTTTTCATTTCTGAATTGAAGTTGAAGTCTTTTAAAGTTAAGTACACCATTGGGGCTCCTTTTTCCTTGCTCTAACCAATGTTAGAAAAAGTTAACAATTGTCTCACCTATGGAAAGCAAATACCACACCAAGACTTCCATTCTTATTGCGTCACCTGTTTAGGCCCAGACCACATCGTCCCTTGCTGTTGCATTTATGCTTTGTTCAATGCCAGAACTTTACATTGTCGGGCCCTTATTGTAGCTAAATATTTTCGCGTTCAGTCCTCGTATTCCGATATGGCTTCTGTAAGCCATCCGACTACCGATCTTCTGAAAAATCGTAAAGATAAAGACAGAGACAGACCGCATAGGTCCAAAACTGCCAACGAAGCTTCCGTTAAGCTAGTCATCAGTTCTCCGGTCCTCAGTGAGGCGCTTTCGCAGCCCCT
The DNA here is from genome assembly GCF_019279795.1 of Protopterus annectens. NCBI lineage: Eukaryota > Metazoa > Chordata > Ceratodontiformes > Protopteridae > Protopterus > Protopterus annectens. Next base: position 75,653,345 of record NC_056738.1, read on the forward strand.
GATACCCTCTTCTATGGATTCGCAGGCCGCTACCAAGACCCCTTCAGAGTCCGGTATGCCGCGAGACTCTTCTTCGACTAAGGATCCTGCAGATGTCTCTACCTTGGATGGGTTCGGAGCTGCTGAGTAGTCACCGGCTTCCAAGGAAGTACTTCGCACTACCAATACTCGACACAAACCGACGACTTCTTTCGTATCTTCCATTCTTTCTAAATCTACAGAGTTTCTAAGGCCTAGGGTACGAACTATGCCTAAAAACGACGAACCAAGCTCAGGCACCTGCTTCCATGCCTCAGTCTCAAATGCTTAAAATGGCAGAGGACCTTATTATGCTTATTAGGGGAAGCCAGGCTACCCCTTCCAAAAGAAAAAGTGACTTGTCCCTAGTAGTTTTATCTGACCAGGAGTCCGATGACTCTGAGGTTTCTGAATATGAAGACATGCAACCCCTCTCTGCTTATGAGGATTCTGATGCAGAGGAATCCATTCCTTCTGCCTCTTCTCCCGAAGATTTTTCATTTGATGAAACCCTACATACTTTAAGGGAGCATTTCCAGTGGGAATGTCAGGACTATCCTTTGTCAAAAAAGAGAGTCAGGGAAGTCTTAGATTTGCCACAGCACAGACCTTTAGCCATACCTGTCCTGGATGTTGTGGATGATGTTTTTATGGAATCCAGTTTGACTCCTGACACCCTTCCTTCTGCTTTCAGGAAACCTGACAGGTACTACAGAGTCCCTGACTCTGACAAATTCCTTTTCAAAAATCCTACTGCTGACCCAGAAGTCATCTCTCAAGGACCTAAAGGAATTAAAGCAACATCTGCTAAGAATCCCACCCCCTCAGACAGGGATTCCCAACTTTAGACAGATGGGGTAAAAAAGTATACACCTCTGCAACTCTTGCTATTAGAGCACTAAATTGTCAGTTCCACATGCTGAAATATCAGCAAGATACCATGGAATTCCTCAAACAAAGAATATCTTCATTTCCTGCTTATGCAGAACTTAAAAGAATTACAAGAGCTTATGCAGTCTGCAAGCCAAGTTACTAAGCACACCTTGCATTGTGGCTTTGCCACCCTAGAAGCATCTTGCAGGGCAGCAGTCACTGGTTCTGTCCTTAGAAGGCATGATTGGCTTAAGGAACAGACCTTGTCAGACCATGTCAAATCAAAATTATCGGGTGCACCATTGAACAAAGACAATTTGTTTGGCACCAAGGCAAAAGAGGTCTTAAAAAGATAGAAGAAAAAGCTAAATCTATGCAGACAGTTAAAGACTTTTTACAGGTCCAGCCTCTGAGGTTCAGTAGGCATTGCCCCAACAAGCACTGGTTCTTTCCGGCCCCCTCCAGCCCAGACCCAGGGGAAGCAGACCCCCCAGACAGCAGTCCCAGGGAATGCAGAGATCTAAGCAGTGGAGTTCCTACTCTTCAAAAAAATGCCAAGCCACCCCCTTGTGGTAAGAACTTACAATGACTTTACACCTCCTCCACCCCTTACCTCTGCCCACCTGCTTGTGCCGCTAGGAGGAAAACTTTCCTTCCATGCAAACAACTGGGCCTCTATTATCAACGACCGATGGGTCCTCAATATAGTGTCCCAGGGATACAAATTTTATTTGCACACTCTGCCAACCAGATCTTCCTCCAAACCAGTGGGCAGAGGCCAAAAAGCAAGTCCTTTCCCTGCTCTCCATGAAGGCAATACAGCATGTTTCTGCAGACCAGATAGGCCAAGGTTTCTATTCCAGACTCTTCTTGGTACCCAGAAAAGAGGGCACCTGGCGCGCAATCCTCGATCTATCCATTCCAAACACCTTTCTGGTGATGCCAAAATTCAAAATGTTCACCCTCCAGCAGCTTTTTCCTATGCTTTCCAAGGATGCTTGGTTAGCCACCCTAGACCTAAAAGAGGCCTACTTACACATCCCAATCAGGAAATCTTGCAGAAAATATCTACGTTTCAGGGCAGGATCTATGCACTTTCAGTTATCTGCACTTCCCTTTGGCTTATCCACTGCTCCCAGAGTTTTCACAGAATGCCTGGCTCCAGCCATTGTTTTTTGCAGACAAAGAAATATTCAAATTTATCCCCCTACTTGATGATTGCCTGATTCAGGCAGTCAGGAAAAGCTGTTACAGCACCTGACCCTTCTAAAGAACCTACTGACCTCCCTGGGGTATACTATCAATGAAAAGAAATCAAAATTAGTCCCCACACAAAACAATTGTATTCCTGGGAGCAAGCCTGGACACAGCATCCCAGATGGCATTCCTTACTCCAGAAAAACAAGCCTACCTGACAGGCTACTTCTCTCAACTAGCCACCAGAACCCAGTTATCTGCAAGGAAAATCCTGCAGGCTCTAGGGTTCAGGGCCTCCTGCTTTCTACTCATTCCATATGCCAGAGTACATATGCCAGAGTACATATGAGGAAACTACAATGGTATCTAAAAAGCCTTTGGTATCAACACTCTCAAGACCTGGAAACTATCATACCTATGATATCCTGTCTAAGGAAAGATTTTCTTTGGTGGGCAGCAGCATGCAACCACAACAAGGGACATCCCTTCTCACAACCCCACACCGCCCAGACCCTCACCATAGACGCATCAGACTATGCCTGGGGTGCACACCTGGACGGCAGGTGCATTCAGGGTCATTGGATCCCAAATCAAATACATCTGCACATCAACTAAAAAGAGATGCTAGCTGTTCAGCATGCCCTGATAGCTTTCAGACTCCTACTCTAGTGATCAAAACAGACACCACAGTGATGTGGTATATCAACAAGCAGGGAGGGACTCACTCTTATCCTCTCTACAGGCTTGCCATGACCCTTTGGCACATGGCCTCAACCATGTAAATACACCTGCTAGCACAATTCCTGCCAGGCTCCCTAAACTCTCTGGCAGACAACTTAAGCAAAAACCTGCTAGACCCACACGAGTGGCAGCTAGACCACAGAACTCCACAGAACCTTCAACCTTGTAACCCAGAAATGGGGCACCCCGAAGGTGGACCTCTTTGCCTCCCACTCCAATCATCAGCTCAGCAAATTCTGCACCAGGGAACCTCACAGCAAGGCCTGGAAAGTGGATGCTCTATCCTTCCAATGAGTAAACCTCTTGATCTATGCATTTCCCCCTCTACCACTCATTTTAAGGGTACTGCTCAAAATAAGGGAGGAAAAACTAGGGGCAGTCTTGACTGGCCAAGACTGCCCACGCCAGCACTGGTACCCACTGCTGTGCAGCCTGTCACCCCTGCCACCATGGCACCTACCTCAGATCCCAACTCTCCTGACCCAGAAGAATGGAGAATTCATGCATCCACAATTGCATACCCTGAACCTGGCAGCCTGACTTATTCCCTGACCTCTCCTCAAGCTGCCAGCCTAAGCAAACAAGTCGTGGATGTTATATATGAGGCCAGACACCCCAGCACTAGAAAATCCTGTGCTGACAAGTGGAAAAGGTTTTGCACCTGGATCCAGGATAAGGGAGCCGAAACAGCATAGCCCTTCCTACCTCTCATCCTGAATTACCTAGCAGACCTACTACACAGGGGGTCTATCCTTCTCCTCTATTAAAATTCATGCCTCTGCCATCTCTGCTCGTTACACCACAGAGCCACCTCCCTTTTCGCATCCTCTCATCAAACATTTCCTAAGAGGGGCTAACAACTTAAGGCCACCCAGAAGAGCTCCTACCCCAGCTTGGGACCTTAACTTTGTGTTGGAAAAGCTCACCCTACCCCTCTTTGAGCCTGCAGCTTCAGCAGAGTTAAAATTCCTCTCATGGAAAAAATTCCTCTCTTGAAAAACAGCCTTGCTTCTGGCCATCACTTCAGCTAGAAGAGTTTCAGAGCTACAAGCACTCATGGCTGTAGAGTCCTTCATCATTTTCCATGCTGACAGGGTCTCCTTCATGACTAACCCATCCTTCATGCCTGAAGTGGTGTCCAGTGTGGCTCTCAACCAATCCATTCATTTGCCCACCTTTTTTCCCCTAACCCACAAAACAAGGGGGGAAAGGATTCTGCACTCTTTAGATGTGCACAAACAGCTCAGATTCTATCTGGATAGGACTAAATCCTATAGAAAAACTGACCAATTGCTAGCCAGCTTCACAGCAGGGGCAGAGGGCAAGGCCATATCCAAACAAACAATCTCCAAATGGATAGCACACTGATTCCATTTCTGCTACAAACAGCACGGGAAACCACCCCCAAAGGGGGTCAGGACACATTCCACCAGGGCAACCTCCACCTCTACAGCTTTTCTCAGAGGGGTCCCCACCAGGAACATCCTGGAGGCTGCAACATGGACTTCTGTTCATACCTTCACCAATCATGTCCACCTGTCTACTGTTCTCCAAATCCAGGGCAGGCTTTGGCACCGCAGGACATCCTAGCCAGCCCCCAGTCTTCTTGACTGCCTCCACCCTTTTCTTCAGCTTTGGGAATCAACCCAAGTGTGATGACTGCAACAGTGAAACATGAAGAACATAGTGCAGTTGTGTACACCTACCATAAATGTTGATGTTCGAGTGTATTCACTGTTGCAGTCCTGGTTTCCCACCCTCCATCCCCCTCGTCTCTCTCTCTCTCTCTTTTCCTCTCTCCTTACAGGGAATTTTTGGTATTTACTTTCTACTGGTGGTGTTCTTCCACCATAACCTAGCTCCCTATTTAGGGGCTCCTGACAGTTGGGGCAAAAAAACTGATGTAATGACGTCGGCTGCCTGATTTTGTACCACTGATGACCTGACATCATTCCTGATGTGACAGCAACCGACACAGAAATACTAAGCCTCTGGTGTTCGAGCCGACTGAAGGCTATCCCTGGCAGAATAACCCAAGTGTGATGACTGCAACAGTGAATACACTCGAACATCTACATTTATGGTAAGTGTACACAACTGTACTTTCTCTGACCTTAGATTAGATGCACTCCACTCCAAAGATTACAGTTTCCCACTGTATTTCCTTTCTTTGTTGTTCCTAAACAACTTTTATTCTGCCATTTAGATGCACTGTCCACTCTTGCTACTGGCATATGTTTCTCTGCCAACAGTGCCCACCTAATGTTACTTCATTATTGCTGTCAACATCCTTTTTATGGGTGTCTGAGTGCAGAAAAGATGGTTAAGCAGGTGCTCACTTAGGGAGGTGAGAAGGAAGCTTTATTGTATTAAAGAATTCCTTATGAAAAAAAAACGGTAAAACTGATATTTTGAAACAGTCTTACCTTTGGAGTTAGATGGTAGATTTGAAGCCAAGATTTTTTTTTTTGGGGGGGGGGGGGCAGTGGTTGAAGCTTTTGTTACCCCAGTCTTTAAAATGCTGTATTGATTTCTGATAATCTTGGTAAATATTGTCCCATCTCAAATCTTCCTTTCTTAGGTAAGGTTCTTGTGAAAGTGATGTAGCTTCAGCTCGAGAGTTATCTGAACAATCATGATTTTCTCAATCATTTCGGGTTGTAGGGCCTGACACAGTACTGTATTTAATTATTTGTATTGTATTTAATGATCTAATTGAGAGAGATCAGCATTATTACTCAGTTTTGAACTTTCTTGATCTCTCATCAGCACTTAATTTGATGGCCATTCTATGCTTTTATCCCACCTGTAATACTGCTGTGGTATTTTTGGTCTGATTCTTGACTGGTTTGCTTCTAACTTATCCGGTCATACCCAGAGAGTGATATGGGGAGTTAATTCCTGCTCTACTTCTTACCCTCTCAAATGTGGGATACAGCAGGGCTGCATTCTGGGACCTTTATTGTTCACTATTTAGTTATTGCTGCTACCTCATGTCATTCATTCAAAACATGTACAGTACCATTATTATGCTGATGACATACAGCTTTACCTCTCATTCTCAAGAAGTTTGTGTCTGCTGTTCCTTTCCTTTCTCAAGATCTAGAACTTATCCATGATGGGATTGTCAGTAAAAGGCCTAAACTCTATACCTGAAAGGCAGTTGCAATGGTGATACATGCCACGCTGAGGAACTCTTTTCAGTTCTGTCCCTGACACTACAACCTGTGTGAGATAGACTTATTTAGCCAAACTGGAAGCAAAGCGCTCTCCACCCAACACTGGACTAGACAGTCAAGAGGAGAGGGTAAACACTTGCACCATACCACACTCATCACATAGTCCCTCAAAACCTACACCACCCAAACAGACACATAGAAACTCAAAGCACACACCTACATTCACGGAGACTCTCAATTAAAAATCTGCCCAAGCAACAGGGACCTCCAAAGCTGAAATGCAAGCAATCTCCACCCCCAACACAACCCAAATGACACATAGCCCACAAAATCAGTATGCCATTCAACTACAGCCCATAAGCCATAACAACGTACCCAACACTCTAGTCATAGGTGACTCTATAGTCAGGCACACTGATGTTCCACTCACCAGGCTAAACAAGGAGAAAGTTACTGTCATCTGCCTGTTGGGTGCCAGGATCCACCACATAACGCACTCAATCAGGTTACTCCACAACAAATACAAATATGACTCTGTGATTGTCCATGTTGGTGTGAATGACCTGAGACGTACCTCCCTTGACTACATGAAAAGAGACATGAAGGAGCTGTCCGATCTTGTAGCAGAGTCAGGTATGACCCTAGCGCTGAGTAGTATCCTGCCATCACCCAGAATGATACCACAGTACAAGGACAAAAGGATTGACTTCAACAATTGGCTAAGCTACTGGTGTCATTCTAAGGGGATCCAGTATCTGTCTTCCTGGGATAACATGATCGACAGACCATGATGCCTTGTCAGAGATGGCCTGCACCTCTGTTGCCTTTGGGATTCCGGATACTGGATAAGACTCTTGCCACCCCTATAGTGCCTCTTTTTTAGGCAAAGTTCAAATGACAAACTCAACACCGTAACAGGTACAAGCAAACAAAATCTGAAGGTAATGCTACTCAGTGCTAGAAGTCTAAACCTCAAAATGCACTCACTCGAGGCACTCCTTAAAATGGAGAACATCGGCATCTGTGCAGTGACAGAGACCTGGTTCAAGGCTTCAGCTTCAGAGAGCACTCCTGCATTACCAGGCTATAATTCATACCACACCTTTTGGCCACCTAACCTGGACTGAAACACTAAAGGCAGAGGCGTGTCCATATTCATTAAGGATATCCACACCTCCAGGCTAGTTGCTCATCATAATGCATCCGAGATTATCCAAGTGCAACTAACTCTGGGCAAGACCGCAATCCAAATTGTAGCTTGCTATAGATCCCCCACCATGCCCCTGGATTCCCACTTTTCATTTCTTGATACAGTGGAAAATATTAGGGTACAACCTAACACCCTAATAATGGATGATTTCAACTACCCCACCTTTAACTGGGAAAACTACTCATGTACCAACTCTTTTGCTCAACGTTTTCTGGAATTCATAAATTCCAATGCCTTGGATCAACTTATCCACACCCCCACAAGGGGCAGCAATATCCTAGACCTGGTCATTACCAGCATGGGTAACCGGTGTTCCACACCAGAGGTCAATTCATTGGTCAGATCCGACCACAAGCTAATCACCCTAGACATCCACATCCCGCCCCCCAACCCCCATTAGGGGAAACCACCATAAAAAAATTCTCCAAAGCCAACTTCACACTTTTTAAGACAGAAGTGGCAAACTTCACGACACCCATGCAAACGGACAATAGAGGTATGACTGCTGAATCCTACACAAATGCACTTTATAAGCACTCTTACGTGTGCATGGATCGTGCAATCCCTAACAGAACCAAGATGTTATCCTCCCAAAAAAGGAAACCAATCTGGTGGACCCTGCCATAAACAAACTCTACAACAGAAGAAAGAAACTGTTGCAAAAAAGAGTAAAATTCTGTATTGGAGGAACTCCCTGGTCATCGTCAGTAAAAAGCTGAGATCCCTCATAAAATCCTTCAAAGCTAGTTATGAAAACAAAATCGCCACTGATTCTAAAGACTACCATAAAGCATTCTATAGCTATGTCAAGAATCTCAATAGCGACACTCAGATCTGCTCTGAGTTACAGCACAGCGGCACTAAATATATGGAACCAACTGATAATGCCAACATCTTGGCAGATAAGTTCAGTGTTAACTTTACCCCCCTCTCACTCCCTAAATGGCCCATCCCTATACCAGAAGAATGCAAAGTTCCTGTAATCACGGCTGCATAGGTAAACACCACACTCTCCAAAGCCAAGAACACATCATCCATGGGACCTGACAACATCCCAGGCTGTGTTCTACACGAACTACAGAACGAACTGGCACCCCACCTAAGTACCATGTTAAATCATAGCCTCACCTCAGGCTTTGTGCCCACTTAATGGCGCACAGCGATGGTTATCCCACTCCACAAAGGGGGATCCACCACAGATCCCAGGAACTACCGCCCTGTTTGCCTGACGAGCATGGTCTGCAAGGCTATGGAGCGTATCATTATGGAACTTATAAACAATGACCTTGGTAATCTCCATACTCTGGACCCCACCCAGTTCAGGTTTATAAAAGGCAGATCATGTCTCCTAAACCGGATAGACTTCTTTGAACTGGTCACCAAAACCGTAGATGAGGGTAAGGTGGTACACACAGCCTATCTAGATCTCGCCAAGGCTTTCAACACCATCCCCCACTCTGGAATTCTAGATAAACTCACTAAACTAGGTATAAATCCCTATGTCACAAGAGGAGTTGCCAACTGGCTCACTGACAGAACCCGCACTGTGAAAGTAGCAGACTCCAAATCCAACTTCAGACCAGTGACAAGTGGAGTACCACAGGGTTCAGTCCTGGGTCCTCTCCTGTTTGGTATCTACTTCTCAGAAGTACAGGCTAACACAGAAGGTCTTTGGCTAATGAAGTTCGCAGATGACTGCAAACTAGGAGCCATAATCGAAACTCCTAATGATGTGGACATCCTACAAAAGGGCCTCACTGAGGCAGATGCCTGGTGTTAAAGCCATGGCCTCAAGCTCAATGCCAAAAAGTGCATTGTCATCCCTTTTGGTAAAAACTTTGTACCCATGAACTACCACATAGGCGGTAGTCTACTTAACATTGAAAGTGTGATAAGAGACCTTGGGGCATAGGTGTACAGTCATCTCTCCTTTGATAATCACATCTCAACATTAGTCAGGAAATCCTTCTACGTGGCACACCTCATCACAAAAGGTTTCTCATCCAGGAAAAAAAGAGGTCATTGTTCCCCTCTACACGTCACTCATTAGACCGATTATAGAGTACAGTGCCCCTTTTGGTATGTATCTCACAAGGCATCTACAACAACTAGAAAGGCCACAGAAATACCTCACAAAGAGGATTACTGGCTTCAAACAGATGCCCTACGTAGACCATCTCAAAAAACTCCAGCTTTACTCTGTTGCAAATCGCCTACTCACAGGCGATTTTTGCCTAACATACAAAGCTATGCCAAACCGAGGGCTGTTGGACATGCTCCACTTAAAGAAATCCCAATCCCTCCGAGCTACCTGCTGTAGGGACCTAAATCTTGTCACCACAATAAACAGAACATGCTGGAAGGATAGAGTCCTGTCTCAGAGACTTCCCATACTCTGGAACAAACTACCTATCTATATCAAACAATGCTCCTCATTAGCACTCTTCAAGAAAAATCTTGATGATTGGATGCGAGATAGGAAATTCACCCCAGGGATCACTTCTGTGGCACTGCTCGACAGGGGCACAGGAAAATAATTTTCTTGGGTGGCGAAAGCCATGGTACCTTTTTGGCTAGGCTTATATAGGCCCTAGGGCCAATAGCCTAATACCTACCTATGAACCTATGATATTTTTTGTCAGGGTGACAAACATATTCTTTATCTAGGCTGTGTGATCTTGGTGTAGTTCTTGATGACAGTAAACTCTTAAGGACCATATCTCTGCTGTTGACAAGACTTCCTGTTTCTACCTGCAGAACATTGCCCTTATGAAGCACCTTATATCTTCCAGTAATTTCTCAGCTGCAGTTCATGGTGTGTCTTCACACTTGAGGTTATTGTAATGGCTTTTATGTTCAACTGCCAGACTCTGATCTTACATACAATATCTTCAACTTGTGCGAATCTCTGCAGCCTGTCTTTTGGCAGGAGTCTCCCATTGTCATCATATTACTTCAGTTTTGTATGACCTGCATTGGCTTCCCATTAAACAACAGATTATCTACAAGATCCTTGTTTTGATCTGTCTTGTCCTTCACAACATTAGCACTCCATATTTAAGAGATCTTCTACACATGTGTAAGCCTAGTCAGACACTGTGCAAAGGCTTGAAGGACCTTCTTGTGGTGTCATATTGCAGCCTTGATTCCTCTGGCTGTTATTCCTTTATTTACCAGGACTCTTTTTTTTTCAAAGAACCTTCTTCTCAGATGGTGCCGTAATTCTTCTACACTGACAAATTTTGAGAGGGGCTTAAAAATCCCACTTGAGTTTGACTATAGTTAATTATCTTGCTTTCAATATTTGATGCATCTGTTATATCTCTGTACTTAAAAGTGTTATTTATTGATTTGTACAGTGCCTTAGTTCAGGCACTTTAAAACCAAACTTAAATTAGATTTAGTCTTAGCAGAAAAGGCAGATTTTTCAAGTGGTATTGGTGTTCCTAGTGTTTCTTTGCCATGGACTAATACATCAGAGTTAGGGCTTGCCTGGTCAGCAGCTGAATAATTGCCCGAAACAGGTTTAGTGAGGGAAGCTAGGGACAGGAGTCCAGTAAAAACTTTAGTAGTAAGTGACTAAATAATTACCAGACAGTGATAAATCAGCTAATATTAGTAAAACCTCTGCCTTTGTAAAATGTGCAATGCTTTGTGTTGTTTTTCACAAGGTCATTGGTCGAAGTACCAGATTGCTTTTTGCTGCGAGGGTGCATTTTGGGGCTTTCCTAAATGCTTCCTTGAAGACTGTCCTACATATACTTGTAGGGCATGTATTTATTGTGGATCTCAGGGAAAAAAAGAGTGCAGAGTTTTCTCTCCAGTTGTAATTCCTATACTAAAGCAGGGTTATTTAAAGATTTTAAGTGTGCCTCTTATATGGCAAGATTGAGAAATCAAGTAATTGTTTTATTTTTTATTTTTTTTTCTGAATTGGTACTAACTACTACAACTGTTAAAGTTAGGTTTTATTATTTTTTGACATTCTGGAAGACCATGTTATTTTTGGTACTGAACCATTTTGGAAGAGTGTATGGAAAGTGAAGCTCAAACTGAAATGTATTAATTGTACAGTACAGCATATAGCAAATAGTTTTGTTCTTGGTTCTGACACATGGATAGGTTTTTATTGTAGACAGCAAAAATACTGTTTTTATTGTGGAAACAGGGCCATGTGACAAGAGATTGTACAGAGGTGCAGTGTCTGTATTTTGGAGAAGGTTGTATGAGGGACAGATCATTTTGAAAAGGTGCGCAGTTTATGTAATATGAAAGGACAAGACTTTTGTTAAAACTGAAAATAACAAGCATGCTGATACAGAATTTTGTTATGTTATTCTATAAAGTAACAGAATTTTATTCAGAAATGGGGTTTACACCAGAATGAAAAGGGTTGAGTACTGACAGTGTTTCCAAGTCAAAGAATGAGTCAGTTTCTTTACTAAGATATAAAGAACCAAGAGCTGTGAAAGCATGCTTAAGATAAATTGCGGAAGCAAATGAAAGCCCTTTGTGGAAACCTGAAGATAAAAGTTTCCTGTTTTGCAAGAAGTACCATAAAATGAAACAGATTAATGTTTTTTCAGGTGTAGAAAAGTATAGTCCCAAAAGTGAAGGAAAGAGAATGAAATAAAATGAAAAATATGTGGATCATTAGTGATGGTAAAACTCTAATAAGAAAGTAGACATTTTGTGGTTCTTGCGTAAGCTAAATGGAGATTGTTTTTTCTTTTTTGTGATGATTGTTTATACTGAACAGCTGATGTTCGAGTGAAGAGTGAATATTATTTTTTAACATCTTTATTATCATCACACATTGTATAGTGATACAAGTACACATTCAGTTATAAGAGAAAACAAGCCATTACATTTTTCCTTTGTACACATTATACAAATGTGATTTTGTCTTAACACTTATGCAGTTTAACGTTACACAGATTGCTCAAGTCTTGCCTTCTCTGAAATATCACTCCTCCTGAATGTTATTCTGTTTGTATTATGCCCACAGATTCTATTTATTTTTTACATTTTACTCCTTTCCATGTCTAAAGAGCTCACCTCCAGTTCTTTTATCTCCTTTACAACATTCAAACATTCTGTTGCAATTGATTTTGCTTTTGATTTCCATTTCCTAGTAATTGCTTTTTTGGCAACCAACATCATTAAACTTTAATAAGTAGAGCCTTACTGTGTCTAGGCAATTCAGTTTTTGTATCCCAGCTCAAACAAATCATTTCCATAGTTAAAAGTAATTTACTCCCCAACATTTCTGACATACTGCCATGTAGGGAATTTCTAAAGTCTACCAGTTCATTGCATTCCCCAAAAACATTTGCCCAGGTATCCCTCTCTTTCACATCAACCTCCAGTAGTTGCCTTCTTCCTGTTGAAAAGTTGTCCAAGGTCTGCTTGGAATATAAAAGTAAATATGCAAACACTTTCATGCAAAATTGCTAAACCTTCTGGATTTTGTTACCTGGGAGCCATACAGATATCCTCCCATTATGTGTTTGTATGTTGTGTTTTCATTCTCATTTCCCAGTATTTTCTAATGTCTTTTGATTGATTTTTATAGTTACCATGCATTATTTTATATGCTGTACAAGTTCTTTCTTTTTTTACCACAGCTTGTGTTCTAGACTCAATTGTAAACTCATAAGTATACCACAAAAAGACAGACCAGCTCTCAAAGTTGGAACAAATGATATTTAATCCACCAGTAACACCAAAAAGTGCCAGATACAGAAGATTCCTAAAAATTCTTAAAAGACTTTAAAGCGCTTTTCGTTTGTCATAAAACAAACTTCCTCAGAAAGTAAAAGGTAAACTCAGTAACCAAACTTTTAAATAAAAAAAGTGCGGGTGCCAGTGTGGCCAATTTGGTTATGGCCCAATGGGAGTCCCAGTTTGTCTTTTCATCGACTTATAGATCGGATGCTATTATTTATTATACCCGATTTCTTGACCATATCTTTATCCTCTTGAATGGCGATGAACCTTTGGCCATGGAAATTGTCAACTACTTCAATTCTTCTACTAACTTTTTACAGTTCACTTTTACGTTTAATGCCAATTCTATTGCTTATTTGGATATTTTTTTAGTTAAAAATTTGAGTTTGGGTTGTTTTACTGCTCAGGTGTATAGAAAACCAACTTATTCCAACTCTTTCTTACATTTTTCGAGCTGCCACCCGTTCCATCAAAAAAGATCGGTCGTAAAGGGCCAGTTAGTGAGGGCTTCACGTATTTGTAGTTTACAACACGACTTTATCAATGAATGCAACCTTTTGAAAGATATGTTTTTACATCGTGGCTATCCGGAGCCATTAGTCGATATACTTATTGAAGAAGTGAAATTTAAAAGATTATCTAATCAGTTTCAACCACTGCTAAATCCAAACCACTTGGTGGTTGAGGAAGTACCTTTTGATGAGCAAGGTACTACCTTACATGAGGTTTCTAGTTTGAGTTCTGAACAAACTTTTCAGCGTTCATTCATAACCACATTTAATTCTCAATCGAAATCTATCATTGGAATTATATTAAAAAACTGGGAACTGTTTAGGAGTAATTCATCTATTTTTGTCTTTTTGGGTTCAAAACCACATTTTGTTTTCAGTAAGGGCAAAAATATCAAAAAATTTTTTTGAGAGTGGTAATAAGCCTATCCCTAGAACAACGGGTATGTTTAAGTGCGAGAACTGTAACTATTGTAGACACATAGATTGCACTAATCGATTTACCATTAATGGTAACCGTTATAAGTTGAAATCAAAATTCAACTGTAACAGTAAATTTTTAGTTTACTTAGCCAAATGCTCTGATTGTTTTGCATTCTATGTAGGCAAAACTGAGCGCCGGCTTAGGGATAGAGTCTATGAGCATCAATATGCTATGTCTCACAATAAACTTGATAACGCTTTGGCTAAACATCTCCACTCATTTCCTGGACATAAATTTAAATTCTTGGTTATAGATCAATACACCCAGGATGGAAGAGGAGCCCTGATTCGTTCAAACTGGAGGAATTGGAATTGTTGTGGCAGATCAAGTTGAATGCTTTCAACTTTCCAGGTTTGAACGAGGCTTGTTCCATCTCATGTATACTTAAATTAAAGAGTCTACAAAGATAATTTATTTCAACATATATATACTTTTTTGTTCAACATAGTATGTTATTTTGATTTATAGTTCATTAAAGGGTGATTAGGTTTGTTTACTTATTTTTCATTTATTACGTATAGTTTACAATTAATACATGTTTTAAAGTGATGTCAATATAATATTTGTTTTATTTTATATGTATGTACATCTTTAAAAGCTTTGTGGTTTTCCCGCACTTTTTTTATCGCACTTTTTTATTTAAAAGTTTGGTTACTGAGTTTACCTTTTACTTTCTGAGGAAGTTTGTTTTATGACAAACGAAAAGCGCTTAAAAGTCTTTTAAGAATTTTTAGGAATCTTCTGTATCTGGCACTTTTTGGTGTTACTGGTGGATTAAATATCGTTTGTTCCAACTTTGAGAGCTGGTCTGTCTTTTTGTAGTATACTTATTAGTTTTAGTGCCGTTTTTTTTTTGTCAATTGTAAACTCAGAGCTGGTCTTTGGTGAAAGTTGGTTGATGTTTATTTTTCGGCATATTCTTTAATAACACATATTTATTCATGCAGCTTTCAGTTTAAGCAGCATTGTTTGAAATGTTTAAAGCCCTTGAACCTTTTCTGTATTGTTAGGAAAGTATTGCGTGGTGCAGGGATTTAAACTTTTCTAGTTTTTAGAATACTGGTTAAAAGTATTAATGTTGTTAAGGATACTATTTAGTGGGAGAAATCAGATTTTGTAGAGCTCTGATCTCAAAAACAAAGTGTAATGAGGACACTCGAGAAAAAAAATTCTTAGGCTGCTCACTCATTTCCCATAATGCATTGCATCTTGCCATTCCATTTGTTTCCTAAAATAAGTTTTCGGACACACTGCAAATAGCCTGGTCAAGAAGGGATGTTTAAAAAAATGGCAGAATTAGAGAGTAGAATGCATGGGGATAACCTGAGATTTTCTGCCGTACCAGAGAAAATGGAAGGAACAGAGACTGTCAGTTTTATGAAAACACAGATAAGCAATTAGACTGGTATCCCACAGCAGGTGTTGTTAATTGATAGGGCACATCATGTCTATGCTCCAAACCTGGCTATGAGAAAGCAGCCAAGACCTGTATTAGTAGAGATGCAATCCTACCAACAGAAAGAGTTGATTCTGACAAAACTGTTGCAGAAGGGTAAAGTGCTAAAATTTGGAGACAGTAGGGTGTTTGTGAAAATGATTACTCAATGTATACCATGCAGAGGAGGAGAAAATGTATTACAACAATTGGGGAATGTCAAGAGGCAAGTGTGAGATTCAAGCTGCTGTGTACTGCTATCTTCAGAATATTTTTTTCTGGAGAATCAAAGTCATTTTTTTTTTTTGCGGAACATGCTAAGGAGGAAATGCAAATGTTTTTCCAATAAAAAGTGAGCTGTCAAACAGAAAGGGGTTCTGCGTTTTATTCTTATAATAAAGCTCATGCAGAGACTTTGCCTGTGAAGCCTTTTCCAGTGTCCCAATGGAAAATTCTTGAGAGACAGAGAAAAAAAAAGCACTTGAGTTGACTAGAGGGACAAGGGAGTATGTTGGAAATTTACCAGAGGCTGGAGCTGAGAGACGGGGATTAACAGGAAGAAAACTAACAGTTTGATTTACCAGAGGCTGGAGCTGAGAGACTGGGATCAACAGGAAGAAAACTAGCAGTTTGGAAATTAATGAATAAATGTGGTGGCTGAACATAAAAAAATGAAAATATTGTACTTTTCTGACCTTGTTAAACTTGTAAGGGACTCCAAAGCATTTGCCATATTTCATATCATTAATGTTTGGAAGAGCATTAAAGGGAAGGGAAGAGGAAGGAAAGGGGTAATTGTAAGTAAATATTTTTTTTTTGTTCATAGCAATACTTTTATGAAACATTTCATGGTATAAGCTGTATGTTATATAGTAAAGCATTTGCAGTTATGTTTGTGTGTAAGGTACTAAAGTAGAGATGTGCCCCATTTTTCGTCTTCTTTCCTTTTTTTTTTTAGTTTTAAGAAATGTAGGCATTCCAATGTAAAAAAAGAAGAAAGCCTAGACAAAAGCACGTTTAAGATAATACGCTGTACTCTTGCATTGTTGAAGTAGTGTATAAAGGTATGCAGATCATGATATAAATAGAATTAATATGCTTTATTGTACCAGTTCATAGAGGAGTGACTGGGTTAGGGTCCTTGAATGTAATGAAGTTTTCTTTTACAAAGTAAATGTTCACAGTGCAATATGAGAAGCTAGTAACTGAATGCAACTGTGTATCTGGTTTGTATGTTTTTATGGAAGCAAGCTGATAAAAAGATAATACTTTTTAAGGCTAAAAATTAATATTTTTTGGAAAGCATTCAAGCTGTTTTTTTTACATCTGAGATAGGACTAAAGATAAGACAAAACATACAGAACTTAATTTAAGCACAGACTGTGTAATGCATCTTAACATAGATAACTAATTACAGATCAGTTAAAGCCTGTGAGGTTAGTTGTCAATCTGGGACAATTGTTCTTATTAGGAGAGTTAAACTTCATTATTTGAAAATGTACATAGCTTTGTATTATATTGATAGTTCAGTTATTGGGGTATTCTTTTTTTTGGGGCTCTTTAAACTAAAACACCTTGTAAAATGTGACATAGTTTTAAATGGACATGGCAGGAAGCAACTGTATAAAAGATTGACCTGCTAAGCATTAGTGCATGCATGTAACACAAAATCTGAAAATAGACATTTAAAAAAGCTGTTGTACATAACAGGTCGGAGCAATAACTTCTTATAATGGTAACACTTTCCACATTATCTTGGAATATGAATGGTCTCACAGGTATATACAAAAATTGAGGAGTAGTGAACTATGTTAAGAAATGCAGAGTACAAACAGCTATGCTACAGGAGATATATTTGGAAAGAAATTAACGTGAATTTGATAAAAGGATTTCAGGATATTCAGTGGAATGTCTGAGGCAAAGGAAATTGGAGTGTTTATATTAATTACTGGAGGAGTTACAATAGTGAAAGAAGGTGGGGGAAAGATAGTAATGGTAGATTTGTGGTTGTAAGGGGCTACTGGCAAGGAAGGAGGATAATGCTGGCATGTATACAATTCCACGTAAAACAGCTGCAGTGGAATTTAAGAACATTCTGGGATAAATAATTAGCATTCAGCAGGAAATATTACTTATAGGTAGGAACTGGAATTTGCAACAGTGAGGATGTATCTGGGGGGCCTAGAAGGAAAAGTACAACAAAAGGGGTTAGATGTTTGAAAATTTATGAAAATATTGGTATGGAAGATGTGAATTCAGTAGTAGGAACTCTAAGAAAATTTATGTATTATTCCCCAAAGTGCAACAACTGGACTAGGCTAGACAGAAATTATTTCACAGGAATGTGCATTTATTTGAAAGTTTTGATACACATCCAATAACTATTTCTGATCACAGTCTATTGATAGCTAAGATAAAAATGCAGGGTAATGAATAAAAATGAGACACTGGCACTTTCCCACCTATCTGTTAAAAAGAGAGGAATTTAAGGAATGGGTAGCTGAAATTATTTTGGAGTTATTAGGGAAGATAGAAATTTCTTCAGAAGATACAGCTGGTGAGTAGGATAAAATGAAAGTAGAGTTTAAAAATAGGATAGAAATAAAAGAAAAAGGGGTAATGATTAAGAAGTAACAATAATTACTTAGAGGGATTGACAGAGGTTAAAGTGTTACAGAGTAAGGGAAATCTTACAAAATAAGAATAAGCACAATTGCAGGGGTGCTAAACAGAAAATAAGGGCTTACCTAGATAATAGACGTTAATTTAGAAAGATTGCTGTTAGACAACTATTTTGATAGTAACTCTGGAGTACAAAAGCTTTTAAGCACAAAGACTCAAACAACAGAAAGTGGAAAGGGTTCTTGCCAAGTTTAGGGAGAGATCCTATTAGAAATGTTTTGGAAATTTTATGAAAATCTGTATAAAGCAGAGAAGTCAAGAAAAAGCACAAATGCAAGTATTTATGGAAGACTTAAATATGCCAAGTTTAGAGGTAGATGAGGCTAAACTATTAACAGTTAAGATAGGAGGAGATAAGACAAAAATGGTGATCTATAACCAATCTACTGGAAAGTCTTCAGGAATAGATGTTATTCCTATGGAAGCTTGGAGGGAAGAAAGTGATAAAGATCTGGATGTTTTTTTTGAACAGTATTTTAAAAGAGAGGAGGCAACAGCATCCTGGAAGACAGCTGTAATAGCTGCAATTTGTAAAGAATGGTAAGTACCCATCAAATCCAGCTTCATATAGACCCATTTCAATTCCAAAGCTTGATTATAAAGTGTTTATGTCTATAATGGCTAAAAGAATAGCAAAGGTGTTTCCAAAATTGATAGATGAAGATCATTGTGATTTTGTGGAGGGGGGAGTCAAACATTTGACAACATTAATTGAACAGTGTTGATCAAGAGGGAGGCAGAATGTAAGAAAATAGCAGTGTTTGTGGGTCCTGAAGAGAAAGCATTTGACAGAGTATTCTGGGATTTTATGAGTGGGGCAGTAGAAGCATTTGCAATCCTTGACACAATACTAAGGTTAATTAGGATGTCATATGAGAGATCAGCGGAGAAAATTTAAGTGGGGGGGGCTTCCTGTCTGAAAAGTTGTGTCTGTACAGAGGGACCAGGGAGATGTGTTCTCTTTCCCTTTTTTTATTTGTGTTATATTTAAAACCATTTGCAAAGGAAATATGGGACTCAGAAATTCAAGGATATAATCTGTATGGTAATGACGAAAAGTTGGTTTTATTTGTAGATGATATTGTTCTGTATCTGATAAAACCAAAAAAAGGACATCTCATTGTTGTGGAACATTAAAGTCTTTTCAGGATATAAAATTAATGAAAATAAAATAAAGGCTGTAGCTGTAAACTGTTTACCCACACACAAATGTATTCATATGTGGATATGATAAAATGAAGTATTTAGAGTACCAGTTAAAAATGATTCTGTTATGGCAACTAAGGATATGTGGGGAAAGACTAAAAAGATAATACAAAAACTGAGGAACTGGAAGTTCTTTTTTATAGATGTGGATAGCAGCAGTGAAAATATTTTAGTTCCTTTAGTTTTCTACAGAGGTCATGCATATTTTTTATCAACCAGAAGAGAAGTTGTGATAACAAGTAATAAGGTCTTAATGGATGTTATCTGGGAGGAGAAGAGGGCAAGACTAAAATGGGATAGGTTGATCCCTCCAATAGAACAAAGTGGATTGGGATTATCTGATTTGTAGGAATATTTTAGAACTACACAGTTAAGGCTCCTCTACATAGCACTAGCAGAAACTATAATTCAAAGTGGAAAGGTATAATGATGAAACAGGAGGGAAGCTCAAGAAAGAAGGAGAGAGTGGGATTTTGGATTCATTTCCTTAAGGAGAATAATACTAGCCATTTAGAATAGTATATTGATAAAGTAGCAGAAAGTATTCTAAGAATTAAGTTAACACAAGAATGGAGAAAGGAAGTTCTGCTGATAGGGATAACTGCAATTAGTGGTACAGACTATTACTTATAGGTGGGAAATGGAATTTGATTTTTGTATCTGGGCAAGGGGGAGCAGGAATTTAGTTCAGAAAATTGGTGAAGGAACCAGGGTATTGATAACAAATTTATAGAGGGAAAGATAATAGAATGGGAAAAGGCCATGATTACAAAGGGACTGCAGGATAGAGACTGCCTTCCCTATCAAGGATTGATGTCAGCATATAGGCAAAGAGAAAGGGATAGGAGAATCATAAGTGAAAGACCAGCGCTGGTAGAGTTTTAAGCTGAATCTAAAATGGAAGCTGCTGTTAAAAACAGGATAATTAGTAGGGCATATAAAATAATGCATTATAACTATAGGAGTTAATCTGAGAAGGTTAGAAAAGATTGGGAAGAGAGATTGGATAAGCAATTCACAAAAAAACAGTGGGTAGATATATGTGTATGGATCTACTTTGAAAGACCAGATTACCAAATGTGATTCTCGCGAGAAGAGAACATCAAAGTCTTGATTTCCCAAAGGCAAAAGTTTTACAGAGGTAAGTAAACACTTTCCCAAAATTGCACGGAAACATACCACAGTATGGAAAACCTACCTAGGTGGGGGCTGTGACCTCCACACCCTCCCAACTATATATACCAACTCCAAGATCGAACTGCAGTGGGGAAAAGGGCATGTTGCCCCATGTTGGCCAAATGTTTACTTACCTTGGTAAAACTTTCGTGGTCAGGAAATCAAGGTGTCAATGTTGTCATCTCACGAAAATCATGTTCAGTAATCTGGTCTTTTGAGCTTTCAATGTAGATCCATCTGTATATAGTGCTTGCATAGATATTGTTATACCCTAAGCAGATGCCAAATAATTTTTCCTCAGATTGCAAATGTTGGAGATTTGATGGGGAAAAAAAGAGGTTATTGGGAACATATTTTTGGAAGTATAATGAGTTTGCGGGCTTTAAAAATTCCGTACAGGCTACCCTTTCAGAAATACTGGGTGAGCAATTTGGTGTAATTAAAGAAATTATTATTTTTTTTTTTGAGTTGGGATACATGATCTTAATTGCTTAGACATAGTAAGGCCTTGCCAATTTTTATTCTGGTGACCGCCAATAATGCAGTTACTAGAAAATGAAAATCAAAAGTCTAAACTAACCACGTTTGAAGTAGTGAATATAGCAACAGGGATAAAAAGAACTGGAAGCGGGATCTTTAGGAAAGGGTGAGGACAAATGACATGGTAAAATGGGAATTGTGGGAGAATACATGCAGAATAATGTTTTGGAGGAAGATCGAGGTTTAAGAGAATGCAGAAATTAAGTTAGCTAAGTAATGCTAGATAACAGTGACTCTACAGAAGAATATATATAGTGTGTAATATTTGTAACTAAGAATGTCAGTATTGTTTGTTTTCATTCATATGAATGTATGCGTATCTGTATCATAACTGATAATTCAATAAATATGCTTAAAAAAGGCAAATGTAATGGTGCTCCTAAGAGGAGGCATTGAAATGCTGTAGAAGACCATTTGCTATCTCAGAATTTTCTGAGAGTAGACAAATCCCCCTTATGTCCTGTTTAGGAAACAGACTCTTCACAGATAAATTGCATGTGAAGGAGTCTGTTTTTCATAAAAAAAAAAAAAAAAATGGAGAGGCCTGGGTGAACAAATGATAGAAGGTCCAAACTGTACCAGCTAGATTGATTCCCTGATATCTCATTGAGTCATGCCACTATATATTCAAGTAATGCTGTTTTAAATTCTCCAAGGTTGAAATTTAGTCAGAATGGCCTGTGTTTTCCCTGAGTTAACCATGTAACCTGACAGTTCTCCAAACTGTTCTAATACTTTCTACAACAGCTGAAACCAAGACAAACTGGCGAAACAATGCTTCGAAACACCAAGAGCCTCTCCAACCAAGTAGTTCCTTAACGCAATTTTTTATTTATTTTTACAAAGCAATAGCAGCGTTTTCGCTACTCTAACAAGTTAGCTTCTTCAGGGGAAGTTATACAAGAGCTAGCTTCACACTCTTGTGTGAATAAATACTAACAGTGTGGTTACATCACTTCCTGAAAAAGTTTTTTTAGGTAGCATTATAAATAAAACACATAAGCAACAAACTGCCAAAAAGAAGTATAGAATACCTGGTTTCTGTGTACTAACGCTTAACAACTGCTCATTAGTGCAGATCAGTGGTAAATTACCAAATGAATCAGTTGGACCAGTTATTGTATTCATTACATCAAAGCAGTTACTGTAGATTAGTTCGTAATAAACGAAAAAGTAGGATTAATGTTAAAAACTAATTTTAAAAGTATATATATATATATATATATATATATATATATATATATATATATATATATATATATATGTATATTATACTAACATTTCAAGTAATTCAGATCCTTTATCAAACTTCATAAAATCTACTAAAAAACATATATCAAAAAATTAATAAAAAATGTATAAATATGTGTGTACTCGAATAACTACAGAAAAGTAAATACTCCATAGAAAACCTTCACCAAAGTAATGAAGGTGTGTTCAATTTACTAGATCTTATTTGAATACATCATCAAAGGTGTATTATAAACTACACCAACCTAAAATAACCTAACTTTTAAGCAAGTAAATTAAAATATAAAGAAGATATAAGTAGTCCAATCTAAAATTGGTTTTAACTAAATTTAAATAATGCATAAAGAATTTATCTAAGGTAGGATTTGTATTTTAAGACAGGTGCAATATTGCAACTTTCATTAAGACCTGGTATGTTAAAAGCATCCAGTTTGAGTTGCCACAATAGTTCACGAATTTCTAGTAATAATGAAGTAGGACCACCTCTAATAGAAGTGGGCATATGATCTATGCCCATAAAAAGAAACGCGTGCCCTGGATGGTTCACTGTGTGTTTAGCCAAAGCATTTTCGCACTTGCTGTTTTTAATGGCATAGCAATGCTGGTAAATACGTTCTTTAAACCTTCTGTCGGTTTTCCCGACATAGAAGGCAGGACAGCATGTGCAAAAAGCCACATAGACAATTGATTTTGTGTCACAATTGATCCTATGATGGATATCATATTTTTTCTCCATAATGCAAAAGAAGCTACCTGTCTTTATAAAGTTGCACCAGTTGCAAAATCCACATGCAAAAGAGCCCATGATCCTATTATGAGCCTCTCCTACTGAACCGCTTTGCAGCAGTTCCTTAATATTCCTTCCCCTCTTAAAAACTGTACGAGGTTTTTCTCCCAATTTTCCTACTAGCAAAGAGTTGCTAGAAATAAAATACCAGTTCTTAGTCAAGATTCCTTGGATGTGTTTAGAGTTGAGGTTAAAAGTAGTAATGAAACTGCATGGATACTCTTCTGGAAAGGTTTCAGCAATAGTTGTAATAACATGTCCTGTGGGTGAATTTGTTGTGGTAACTAGTACCTCAGTTGTGTCAAGATCTACTACAGGCGTGCCCATAAGAAGTGGCTTGTAAAAGCCATTGGTCCTCTTAGTTTCAACTTCACCTATCAAGTCCTCAATTAAATTTTGGGGATAGCCACGATTCATGAACAGCCCCTTTAAAAATGCACATTCTAATGAAAAATCAAGCAGGTCACTGCACATTCTTACCGCCCTCACCAACTGTCCTTTCACTATAGCTCTTTTTAGCTTGAAAGGGTGCGAGCTCGTGTAGTGCAGGAAGGAATTAACATATGTATCCTTCCTGAAAATGACAGATTTCAACTTAAAAGCTGATGGAACTCTTGACAACCTAACATCAAGGTAGTCAATCACATCGGTGGCGAAACAGTACGTGAATTTCAGAAATGTTGTAGTTTGATTCAAAAAGTCAACAAAGGAATGTGCTAATATTGAGTCACCTTTGAAAAGTATAAAAACATCGTCCAGGAAGCGTGTGTAGTAAGTAATTTTTTCTTTCCATACTGGGTTATTAAGAACAAAATGCTTTTCCCAGTAGGCCATAAATATATTAGCCACACAAGCACCGCAAGGTGAGCCCATAGCCACACCTTGCTTCTGAATGTAAAAATCCTTTTCAAACGTGAAAAAATTAGATGACAAAACAATGTCTAACAATTCATTGACATTGTTGATGTCATTTCTAGGGGCTCCCAACTCAATTAAGAGCAATTCAACCCATTCTATCGCTTCCTGGTGTGGAATGGAGGTATACAAATCGACAACGTCGATAGTAAGAAAATTAATAGTATCCTCCAAGCAGGTGTCGTTCATATTGGTCAGAAAAGGCCAGGAATCTTTGCAAATGCTCGGGATAAGTTCCAAATATTTTGAGAGCAAAACATCAATATATTTTGAACAAGGGTAGGAGATCGATGATCTCCCGTCAATCAATGCCCTCATAGGTGGATCCCCCAAGTTTTTATGTACTTTGGGTATCCCGAACATGGCAGGTGTCTTAGGATGCAAGATGTCAATGTATTTAAGGGTATCTAAATCAATTCTCCCATCAATAAAAAGATCCCTGAAATACCCTCTAATTCTATTGATACAGCCATTCATTTCATTGAGTGTAGAGGCCTCATAAGCTGGAGAATCCAACACCTTAAGCATTCTCTCGACATAGTCAGTTTGTTCAAAAATGGCCAACCCGCCCCCTTTGTCAGGTTTAATAATTCTGACCGAAGACTCACGTAACTTATTGAGGGCCAAAAGTTGTTCTTTAGTAATGTTAAATTGGTTAGCCATTGGAGTATGTACCTTGTCCATGTATCTGATATCCAATTCACATGCACGCTCAAACATTTTTAAACCCACATGTAAAGGGGGATTGAAAACACTAGAAAGTTTTAAACTATTAGTATGTCTCCTTGTTGAATCGTTGAATAACAATTTTAGATTCAATTTTCTAACATAACATTTTAAGTCTAACAGTACTCTAGCTACATCACATCGTCTGGATGGAACAAATGTGTTGCCTAAAGCTAGTAATTCAACAAGTTCCGGTTCTATTTACCAGCATTGCTATGCCATTAAAAACAGCAAGTGCGAAAATGCTTTGGCTAAACACACAGTGAACCATCCAGGGCACGCGTTTCTTTTTATGGGCATAGATCATATGCCCACTTCTATTAGAGGTGGTCCTACTTCATTATTACTAGAAATTCGTGAACTATTGTGGCAACTCAAACTGGATGCTTTTAACATACCAGGTCTTAATGAAAGTTGCAATATTGCACCTGTCTTAAAATACAAATCCTACCTTAGATAAATTGTTTATGCGTTATTTAAATTTAGTTAAAACCAATTTTAGATTGGACTACTTATATCTTCTTTATATTTTAATTTACTTGCTTAAAAGTTAGGTTATTTTAGGTTGGTGTAGTTTATAATACACCTTTGATGATGTATTCAAATAAGATCTAGTAAATTGAACACACCTTCATTACTTTGGTGAAGGTTTTCTATGGAGTATTTACTTTTCTGTAGTTATTCGAGTACACACATATTTATACATTTTTTATTAATTTTTTGATATATGTTTTTTAGTAGATTTTATGAAGTTTGATAAAGGATCTGAATTACTTGAAATGTTAGTATAATATACATATATATATATATATATATATATATATATATATACTTTTAAAATTAGTTTTTAACATTAATCCTACTTTTTCGTTTATTACGAACTAATCTACAGTAACTGCTTTGATGTAATGAATACAATAACTGGTCCAACTGATTCATTTGGTAATTTACCACTGATCTGCACTAATGAGCAGTTGTTAAGCGTTAGTACACAGAAACCAGGTATTCTATACTTCTTTTTGGCAGTTTGTTGCTTATGTGTTTTATTTATAATGCTACCTAAAAAAACTTTTTCAGGAAGTGATGTAACCACACTGTTAGTATTTATTCACACAAGAGTGTGAAGCTAGCTCTTGTATAACTTCCTCTGAAGAAGCTACCTTGTTAGAGTAGCGAAAACGCTGCTATTGCTTTGTAAAAATAAATAAAAAATTGCGTTAAGGAACTACTTGGTTGGAGAGGCTCTTGGTGTTTCTAATACTTTATACAGATTTGTTAACTGGCTCTCTAGGTCACTCAAATAAATTAGCATATAAGGACAGTTTTGTCTCCTCTTGTCACACTTGGAATCCCTCCTTTCATGTTGCTTTTTGCCTTTCTTGGACAAAATCATTAAGAGAGAGAGCTCTTCATACCTTGGACATGCAGTGCCATGTTAGCTTTTATCTAAAGAGGATGTATGAGTTCAGGAAGACAGATAAGTTTTTTTTCTCTTTTGCTGCTGTTGAAGCCAGGCTTCCAGTGACTAAACAAAACATTTCTAAGTGGATTGCTAACTACAGTCTTTGTGCCATGAGATTACTGTTTATCAGTAAAGGGCTGCTGTCAACGCCATTTTGCCTTTAGTGTAGCAACCTTAATGCCAGAGTGCTAGCATTTTTACAACATGATGTGTTTATAATAAAGCTCCACTTTAAACTGCGGTGATTCAGAAGGGAGACCCTGCATGCTTTTTTTTCACTTGCTTTTCTAGGAAGGAGATCAGAGATCTCTACAGAAGTACAGTTGCTTGCATGTATGTTTTTGATAATTAAATCCCACAGGAGGTTTGTCAAATTCCAAATGGAATGCCATATTTCGGTATACATCCTGTTATTTGGCCATGCAGCAACTCCAAGTGCTTTTCCCAGACTTAACACTCACAATGAAGGGATTTCACATTTAGTCATATTGGAGCAACCATCTTTTTCAGGCTTATTGTAATCATGAGTTGATGGACTAATCTGGAAAGCTGAATTCTGTTTTTGGACTCTTATTCTGGCAAACATTATATGAAATCATGTCTGATTTGTCCACTGTCACTGTCAGCGTAGAGGGTTTCTATGCTGGCCACAGCTGACGCTGAAGTGTTCCTTAAAAATGAAGGAATACACTTCATGATGTCCTTTGTTCAGTGGCTAGATCACTATTTTATTTTTAGCTACATTATTCTTTTAGGTTTGGGTAGCGTATTGCCCAGACTCAAGATGGTAAAGAATAGAAGATTTCATGTAAGGAGGTTCCAAAATTATCTTAGTCTCCTGAATCAGGAAGAAGACTCCTTGTTACAAAAAACTTGACTAATCCTGGCACTGGTCAAGCAGCTCATATGCAAGAAAAAAAAAGTAGGGCTGTGATGGACTTTATGCATCATGCTTGTATGTGACATTGGAGAGCATTATTGTGATCTTTTTTAATTATTAATGTGTTTACGTTTATGTTACAAATTAATAATATGATGTATAAATAAAGTAGTTAAAAGAATCTTCTAGTAGTTAGAACAAGGCTAAAGACCAAATATACTTATGTCTTTATGGATGGTGTTTTAAATCCATTGGTAACAGAATACCCCTTCTTACGTTAAAGACTCATGGAATTTTCTAGATGTACTTGGGGAATATAAATTTGAAGCTACTGAAACAACAGTATGTACATTTGACATTGTTTCCATGTACACTTCTGTACCACATGGCTTTGAAGTTTGGTTATATTTGTTTACATGTGCTAAATGTAGTAACATGCAGTTTAATACATTTCTGTACATTGCTTGACATGCTGCTCTGTAACATTTTTTGTCTGTAGTAACATCTATTTTTCATCAAAGTAAAGGAGTGGCTGTAGGGCAACAACTGCTCCAACCTTTGCTAATGTAGTGCTTTCTTATTGGGAGAAAGTGTTTATTTAAACAACTGACTATACTGATGTGATGTTGCCTGTCTCGCCTTCTTTCTTAGCAGGTTGGGTTCGGATCCAATCCTCGGTTCTGACTCGGCCTTATACAAAGCTTGAGGTCTTCCACTAGCTCGTGGCTACAACCCTATCCCATGATGCACTATGAGAGTTCCCCAGATCTTGTTTGCCGCTAAACAAGATTTGGTGCTCTTCACACTGGCTCTGGCTAAGTAGTTCTTTTTCGGCCTCATATTTGAAAATTGTTAGACTCTTTTCAATACTTTTATATCAGCTAATTGTTATTAAGTAAATTATCTGTGTTCCGCTCTTTTTCTGCTGTTTTTGCTGTTGGCTGTCATTATTTCCATTAGGCCTTTCTTTCCCGGCGTTAAATTTAGAAAGCCCATTTTAATTAGAGAATATTTCTTTCCTGTAAGAATAGTTTAATTTGTTTAAGTTAGAGAACTGCCTTAGCCCGTTTAAACCAGCGGGCTTTCCCCTTTGTTTTTCCTCTCTAAATACTCAGGGCTAGCTCGTTCAAGTTACAGAGCTACCTTTGTCCCTTTTAGTTAGAGAGCCTTTTTTCTGTGTGTTTGGCTGATGATGTTAAAAGAAAAAAAAGTGTGTTATAGTAGTGTTTTTCTGTATCTACAATTTTTCTCTGGTTTTCCCCTAGAGTTGTTAGCTGTTTTTTCCTGTTGTAGTTACTGTTAGTCATGTCTTCCAAAGATTCTAAGGAAACTAAACCCTCTGGATTCAAAAAATGTGTAAAGTGCAGCCAAAAAAATGACCATAACTGATGGACATACCATTTGTGTCTAATGCCTCGGAGCTGTTCATCTTCAGTTGTCCTGTGCTATCTGTCACTCCTGTAGTCACACGTTATTATTAGAGAGAAAGAACAAGCTCATCCTGAGAGGCTTGCTGAAGACCCCTTTTTCAGAAGCAATTGAAGAAGGTCAGGGTCTTTTAAAATCCAGTCAATCCCCTTCTTCAAACTCAGACAAGTCAGGGAAAAGGTCCACTTCTTCGAGCGGTCAGTCAGAGTCATCAAAAAAAGTTACCTAAGGTTTCTTTTTCAGACTCGAAGGCTGTCGGGCCCTAGAAGCCTTCTACCTTGGCTCCTTCTATATCAGTGCCATTGGAGTTTCATGTGTGGAGCCAATCCCTTGAATTGGAACTGGTATCTCCCACTTAAAGGTCTCCTTTATTGCAGTCTTCCAGATCTCCTGCTCCCTCCATTCGATCCTCCAGGAGCATGTCCGATGATGACATGGATCGCGTGGTGCAGAGGCTTTTGAGAACACCACCGCTCACCAAACTCTTGTCGGATCCAACCCAGAGGGTTTTGGAACTGACCAAACCTACCCTGTCACTGGCGATTCTTCCTCTGATCTGATCTTGAGCCTCAGAGCCAGAATGTCCAGAACAGATCCTAGTGGAACCATTGGAGCCAAGACCTATTTCAGAATCTTTGGCCCCTACTACTGCCACGACATCCTCTGTTCCATCTGAACTCGAGGAGTCTAGGAGCTGACAATCTCCATTCGGGTCCGGGGAGGACAGTCAAATCGGACAGTTATCGGATCCAAACTTGCCTCTTGGGGCTTCAACTCGGGTGACTCAGCAACTACCTCAGTCTCTGAGCCCACCCCCGTGGTTCTGGGGATTCCCTTTGGTTCTTCGGAGCTGGGAGTCTCCTCAGATCAGGTGCAGGGGGCTTTCGACATAATTGAGAGAGAGCTGTCTCCACAGACAGGTCCACTCTCGTGTTGGGACATTCTTCCCCAAAGGCACCAGTGTCTACCTCAGTATCACTGCATCCACAAAGATGCAGAGACCCAAGGCCTCAGGATGCCTCATCGGGCAACCCCCTCTCTTCCGAAACCTCTCCAGAATACCCTTCTGTAGAGGTCCCTCGAAGGAGACTATGTAAGAGGAAGCATCTATACTCCCCAGAGGATTCCATCACTTCAGATACAGACCTTGATGATTCGGAGGGTCCTCACTCCCCCCCCTCCCCCGAGGGTGTCTCCTTTGCAGACATCCTGGAAATACTAAAACAGAGAGGCAGCTGGAAGCTCATCAACCCTTCTGAGGAGGAGTCTGTATACCTGAAGGTTTTTGGGTCTCACCCTTCCGTCACTTGGGTGTCTCCGCCCTTTGACGAGCTGATGCAATTAGTTATTCCAAAGGTGTGGGAGTCTCCAGACTCAGCGGAACCTGTTCCTCAGAGGCCAGACATATTCATCACCACACCTTCAGACAAAAACTTTCTGACCAAGGGTGTCCCAGTAGATGCTATGGTGGTGGTGGCAGCCACCAAAAAGGAACTTTCAGAGACGTCCTCTTCTGTCCTTCCGCCAGAGAGTCTCGTATGATGGACAGATATGGAAAGCGCATCTTCTCTTCAGCGACTTTTGCACTCAGATCGCTGAATTATCTGAATCACTTTACTAGGCTTCAGAGAGATCTCCTGAAAGAACTAGAAGATGCCTTCCAAGGTTCAGTAGCTGAAGGGGTATCAGACAAGGTTTCCTCTCAGCTCTTCCCCTTAACCTCAGTGGTCAACTCCTCCATGTGGCTCATTTCTTATGCAGTGGATGGAGCAAACAGGTCAGCGGGTTCAGGAATTTCCCTAAGGAGACATTCCTGGATGCACTTGTGCTACTTTGCGGAACCCTTTAAATCTTCTTTTGTGAACAAACCTTTCGATGGCTGTTCAGGCCAAAAGTCGAAGACACACTAACCAGGTGTAAACAAGAAGGAAAGACTCTCTCTGCTTTTGGAGTCCGTTTTTCACTACCTACCAGACCTTACCCAAGGGGTCACAAAGGAGGAAAAATTTGGTTTCAAAAATCCCAGAGAGCTTTCCAGAACACATGTGGTGATTCTTCCCCCAGTCGCCAAGGGGGAAGTGCTAATGGAAGACACCGACCACGTGGCAGAAGGGGGGGGGGGTCTGCAAAACCAGAGCGACAGGTAATCCTTCCTTGGTAAGCCCTTTCAGCACTCCTGAAAGGAGGCAGTCGGGGGCCGCTTTTCTTTGTACTGAAAAGCCTGGCTAACAATAACAAAAGACAAGTGGGTACAAAGTATCCTATCCAGAGGTTACTCCATACCCTTTTCCTTCCCCTTCCCAAATACAAAAAACATCCTGTACGTTTAATCCAGTCAAAGGGATCAGGCAACTCTAGAAATACATAAGTTGTTAGAAAGAATCATCCAAGCAGTCCCCATAGACCAAATAGGATCCAGAACGTACTCAAGCTTCTTTTTAGTTCCAAACAAAACAGGGGACTGGAGACCCATCCTGGATCTCATAAAGTTAAACAAATCAGTGAGAAAGTCAAAGTTCCAGATGGTAACACTGCAGGCAATACTCCCTTTTCTGGGACGAGACAATTGGATGTGCTCTGTAGACCTCCAGGATGCATACTACCATATAAAAATGGACAGGCGATCCAGGAGATATTTGCGCTTTCAGCTGGGAGTCTGTCACTACCAGTTCTGAGCTCTGTCCTTTGGCCTCACTACAGCCCCCAGAGTGTTCACCAAGTATATGCCAGTAGTAGCAGCTCACTTGAGACGTCTAGGATACAGAGTGTTTCCATACCTAGACAACTGGCTCCTAACCACCACCACCAAGTAGAGACACCACTTTACATCTCTCCTCTCACCTAGGAATCGCAATAAACTATGTACAATCTGCCTTGTTGCCATCTCAGTGTATTGTTTTTATAGGAGCAGATCTAGCTACAACAAATATGATGGCAAACCTTCCCTCCGAAAGGGTTAAAGTCCTATGACATCAAATCCTACACCTTCTTTCCAAGAGAAAAGTACAAGTAAGAGCAATCCTCAAAGTATTGGGAACCATGTCAGCTGCAATAACCCCGATTCCATTAGCACGCCTGCACATGAAAATACTACAGTGGCTACCTTTCACTCAGTGGTCTATGCAGGAATTCCCATGTCCCACCAAATTTTGATAAAGGAATCCTGCAGGAAAGACCTTCGTTGGTGGCTTTATTCCACTTATGTAACATTAGGTCTTCCTTTTGTCCTCCTCAGCCTTTAGTCACAGTGACCACAGATGCTTCCCAGATAGGGTGGGGGGCATTAGCTGGGAAGGACAGTTCAAGGCACTTGGCAGGGCCACAAGGCCCATTACATCAATGTCCTAGAGATGAGAGCAATGCTTTTAGCATTGCAAGCATTCCAGGACTCTCTTCCGCTAGGAGCTATTGCAGTACAGACAGACAGCATGTCAGTTGTATGGTACATAAACAAACAAGGAAGAATCCGATCTTACCCCCTTTGTCGGGAGGCCCTGAAAATATGACGCTGGGCAACCTCCTCCCAATGCTTTCTGATGGCAATGTACATCCTGGGGAAAACCAACGTGATTGCATACAAACTCGGAGCGATTCTGATGCCTAACGAGTTGTCCCTAAAACAGGAAGTGGTGGAAGAGATTTTCTGCAAATAGGACCAACCTTGATGCAACCTTTTTGCCACGTCCATGAATGCCAAATGCAGCAGCTATTTTGCCCTGATCCCTCCTCTGGGGGAGTCACTAAGGGATGCACTTGTTCACGATTGGCCTCGGGTCTCCTCTAAGCTTTTCCTTTTTTTCCTTTGATACCAGAAGTTCTTCATAAAGCCAGTCACTTGGGAAGGAACTTATTACTTGTCGGCTGATACTGGTCTCATCAAATCTGGTTCCTTTTCCTGTGGCATTTTCTCCAGGAGGAGCCATGGATTCCGGACCCAGTTCTAGACCTCCTGACTCATGCATCAGGCACGCTCGACCCCTTCCTTCAAACCCTCAAATTGACAGCTTGGCTGCTCCATTTCCAACTATAGCCAGGCTTCCTAACCTTTCTACTTCAGTAAAGCATATTCAGATCTCGTCCAATAAAGCTTAGACAAGAAGGTTATATAGAAGCAAATGGAAAATGTTCTCTTCATGGGCCTTAAATAATCCCATTGATCCCTTCTCTGCCCCAATAGCTTCTATTTTTGAATTCCTTGCAAAACTGTTTAATGAAGGGGCAGCTGCAGCTACTATTCGAGTCCAGCTGGCTGCCATATCTAATTTCCATTTTGGAGAATCAGGCCCTAATGTGATGTCCCACAGACTTTGCAAAGCCTTAAGACCACCTATTAAGGTCCCTCCACCACCATGGGACTTACATTTTGTTGTAGCCCTATGAATGAACCCATCCTTTTTACCCAAAGTATGCTCAGAATTTAACCTGAATCAGTCCATAGAACTACCCGTTTTTCCCAGATTGTGGCAACAAGGCAGAATATATGCTGCACCAACTGGATGTACATAGACAGTTATGTTACATAGGACACAAGATTTCAGAAAATTTGACCAATTATTTGTATCCTTTTTGGACTCAAAAAAGGGTATTCCTGTGTCACAAGTCACACTTTCAAAGTGACTATTAGATTGTAAAACCTTTACTTACTAATCTAAAAACAAAGAACTTTCCCATAAAGTAAAAGGTCATTCTACAAGAGCCATTGCAACTTCTGCCTGTCAAGCGAGACTACTTATTGACACCATTTGTGCTTCAGCAACATGAGCAAGGCCTCATACCTTTATCACTCATTACAAAGTAGGAAGAGGGCCTCCTTCAGGTCCACCATTCTGAAGAATATTCTCCCTTGAGCCACCCAAGAAGGATGGTGCTAGGGACACTGTCCCAACCTGCTAGGAATGAAGGCAAGATAGGACAACATCACTTAAAGAAGTTATGTACTCACCATAAAGTTCCACGTGTGTTGTCCATCTCACCTTCATTCTTACATCCCACCCTTCTGCCCCCAGCCTTTCACTCCTGGAGGACCAAGCTGGTGCAATTGACTGTTAATGTCCTTTGACCTTCTTCATTGCTCTATCATTTATTCAGTGTCCTTTATTTAGCTGTATCTGCAAACAAGATTTGGAGAACTGTCATAGTGCATCATGGGATGGGGTTTTAGCCACGAGCTTTGTATAAGGCCGAAGATCTGTTCTGAACCCAACCTACTAAAAATGAAGGCAAGATGGACAACATACATGGAATGTCACGGTGAGTATATAACTTTTTTTTGTGTAAGATTTATCGATGATATTTTTTCATATAGAAAGAAGTCTTAACATTACTTGACAGTTTTTTTAACATTTATGACTGTATTGGTTTGTTACATTTTACATACAGTAGCAAAGTATAAAAGATTATTTTCTTATTTACTACAGTTTATATGGACATCAAATTGCAATGTTTGACAGCAAACTGTACCACAGACCAAATATTTGTTAACAAAAATTTGCATTAGTGAGGTGATCACCCAACAGAACTCAAATATTATAGTATTAGGGGTCAGTACATTAGAACACCTACATTAATATTGGATTATAACACTTAGAATTAGGTTTTTAATTGAATTATTTGTAGATCAAGAATATCATTTTAGCAAACCAGTTAGCACAGTTGAAGATATTATAGGTTCATAGAGTCTTACTAATCTTACAGTCAAGGGAGGCCATCAAGAAGCTTACAATCCAGCATACAAGGCACGCACGTAAGACTGTTGGTGCTCGGTCCGAACCACATCAATGCACAAAAATGAAGGGACCAGCACTCGAAGACAGCAGTTTAAAATATATTTAATTAGATTGTAAAAACAACCTAATATGAAATGCACATACCGGTTTCGGCCAACAATGCCTTTCTCAATGTGTCTTATCCAAATAATTTAAATTCAGCCCATGATGCATTCAGCTAACAATTTATACTGCTTTCTTAAAGTGGTATATTCCATATTCATTCAGTGGTGCTGACAGTTAAGCTGAACACAGTAAACCTATATTTTACAGACAAATTCACCAAAATAAACCTGTTACATACAACACAGTATAACTTGAATATTAATATTATAATCAACCTATAATTTATATTCATTGATATGGTGAAGTCCATTTGTGACAGCAATATTAAACCTGATAGGATTAATATGAATCGTATTTTATTAATGAAAACCTGTAAGATGTTCCACATATTTAAGAATTTGTGAATACGTCTTCTAAATGACAGGTTATATGTCTGGTATGAATAATGGTAGAATGCTAAAGATGATTGTTAAAATATGATAAATATTGGTAGGATACAGAACATTATGAATAAATGAAGGAAATAGTGGTATATCTGAAATACCATATCACCTTTTAAATCAATGTTACTACGCTGTGAATATCGCTGATATAACATTTATCCTTCATGTACATGATATTCATTAAGTCCGGGTTTAAAAAGGGCCCCAAGTGTAGTAATCCATCTTTGTTCCATATTATTTAGTCTATTATGCTCATTGCTCTTGCTCATTTTCTTATCAAAGAGGACGGAATATACAGTCCAATATTGCACATTATAAACGTCACCTTCCTGGTATACAACACCAAACTACATTATTTGGAGACACATTGGTTGGCTGTTACCCATGTGGACACTGCAGTTTATGTCAACACATCCGGAAAACAAAAGAATTCACCAGTAAAAATACACCAAAAATTTTTAATATTAAAATTTTTGGCAACTGCAGTTCAGACTGGGTGACATATTTGGCACAATGTTCATGCTCTGCTTTTTACGTAGGCCAGACTTCTAGGCCAATGAGGATCAGAATTAGTGAACACTTAAGCGCCATTCGAAACAGGCGTATAACCAATGCATTATATAAACATACCAGACAACACACTACAGCTTCATTTCAGTTCATTATTATAGACAGAATACAATCACACAGGAATTTTAAAATGGGTTGGCATAATAGACTAAATAATATGGAACAAAGATGGATTACTACACTTGGGGCCCTTTCTAAACCCGGACTTAATGAATATCATGTACATGAAGGATAAATGTTATATCAGCGATATTCACAGCGTAGTAACATTGATTTAAAAGGTGATATGGTATTTCAGATATACCACTATTTCCTTCATTTATTCATAATGTTCTGTATCCTACCAATATTTATCATATTTTAACAATCATCTTTAGCATTCTACCATTATTCATACTAGACATATAACCTGTCATTTAGAAGACGTATTCACAAATTCTTAAATATGTGGAACATCTTACAGGTTTTCATTAATAAAATACGATTCATATTAATCCTATCAGGTTTAATATTGCTGTCACAAATGGACTTCACCATATCAATGAATATAAATTATAGGTTGATTATAATATTAATATTCAAGTTATACTGTGTTGTATGTAACAGGTTTATTTTGGTGAATTTGTCTGTAAAATATAGGTTTACTGTGTTCAGCTTAACTGTCAGCACCACTGAATGAATATGGAATATACCACTTTAAGAAAGCAGTATAAATTGTTAGCTGAATGCATCATGGGCTGAATTTAAATTATTTGGATAAGACGCATTGAGAAAGGCATTGTTGGCCGAAACCGGTATGTGCATTTCATATTAGGTTGTTTTTACAATCTAATTAAATATATTTTAAACTGCTGTCTTCGAGTGCTGGTCCCTTCATTTTTGTGCATCAAGAAGCTTAGCCACATCACCCAGTACTGGTGGGAGACTAACTGTGACTCACCTGAGTTGACTGTCTTCATATATTTCCGTAAAAAATTCCAATCAACTAGTCATCCAAACTGGTTTTAAATATTGTTAGGGAATTGCCCTGCCTTATAGGTAATGGCAGCCTATTCCAGAAATGGAGAATACATTGGGATAGATGTTCTTCGTGTTTCACTGTTGCAGTCATCACACTTGGGTTATCCTACCAGTGGTACATCAACAAGTAGGGAGGAACTCAATCTTATCCCCCCTGCAGGCTAGCCATGACCCTTTGGCACACTGCTTTAGCCATGCAAATTCACCTGCTAGCACAATTCCTGCCAGGCTCCCAGAATTCTCTGGCAGACAACTTAAGCAGAAACCTCTTAGACCCACATGAGTGACAGCTAGACCACAGCACCTTAAACCTTGTAACCCAGAAATGGGGCACCCCGAAGGTGGACCTCTTTGCCTCCCATAACAATCACCAGCTCAGCAAATTCTGCACCAGGGATCATCACAGCAAGGCCTGGAAAGTTGATTTTCTATCCTTCCAATGGGTAAATCTGTCGATCTATGGATTTCTCCCTCTACCTCTACTTACAAGGGTACTACTCAAAATAAGGGAGGAAAAATCAAGAGCAGTCTTGATTGCCCCAGACTGGCCATGACAACACTGGTACCCACTGCTGCGCAGTTTGTCACCCCTGCCTCCATGGCATCTACCTCAGATCCCAACTCTCCTGATCCAGCAGAATTGAGATTTCATGCATCCACAATTGCAGACCCTGAACCTGGCAGCCTGGCTTATTCCCCTGACCTCTCCTCCAGTTGCCAACCTAAGCAAGCAAGTCCTGGATGTTATACATGAGGCCAGACGCCCTAGCACTAGAAAATCTTATGAGGGCAAGTGAAAAAGGTATTGAACCTGGATCCAGGCTAAAGGAGCTGAAACAGCACAGCCCTCCCTACCTCTCATCCTGGATTACCTAACAGACCTACTTCACAGGGGGCCTATCCTTCTCTTCTGTTAAAATTCATGCTTCTGCCATCTCTGCTCATTACTGCACAGAGCCACCTCTCTTTTCTCACCCTCTCATCAAACGGTACCTAAGAGGGGCTAACAATTTAAGGCCACCCAGAAGAGCTCCTACCCCAACTTAGGACCTCAACTTTGTGTTGGAAAATCTCACACTACCCCCCTTTGAGCTTGCAGCTTCAGCTGAGTTAAGATTCCTCTCTTGGAAAACAGCCTTGTGTCTGGCCATCACTTCAGCTAGAAGAGTTTCAGAACTACAAGCACTCATGGCTGTAGAGCCCTTCATCATTTTTCATGCTGACAGGGTCTCCCTCAGGACTAACCCAACTTTCATGCCTAAAGTGGTGTCCAGTGTGGCTCTCAACCAATCTATTCATTTGCCCACCTTTTTCCCTAAAGCTCAAAACAAGGGGGAAAGGATTCTGCATTCTGTAGATGTGCACAGACAGCTCAGATTCTCCCTGGATAGGACTAAATGTTTTAGAAAAACTGACCAATTGCTAGTCAGCTTTGCAGCAGGGGCAGAGGGCAAGGCCATATCCAAGCAATCCCCAAATGGATAGCACACTGTATCCATTTCTGCTACAAATACCATGGGAAACCGCCCCCTAAGGGGGCCAGGATGCATTCCACCAGGGCATCCTCCACCTCTGCAGCTTTTCTCAGAGGGGTCCCTACCAGGGACATCCTGGAGGCTGCAACATGGAGTTCTGTTTATAATTTCACCAAGCATTACCACCCGTCTATCTTCTCCACATCCAGGGCAAGCTTTGCAACCGCAGTCTTGCAGGGCATCCTAGCCAGCCCCAACTCTTCTTGACTGCCTCCACCCTTTTCTTCAGCTTTGGAAATCAACCCATGTGTGAAGACTGCAACAGTGAAACACGAAGAACATAGTACAGTTGTGTACACTTATCATAAATGTAGATGTTCGAGTGTATTCACTGTTGCAGTCCTGGTTTCCCACCCTGTATCCCCCTTGTCTCTCTTTCTCTCTCTTCCTCACTCCTTACAGGGATTTTTGGTATTCACTTTCTACTGGTGGTGTTCTTCCACCATAACATAGCTGCCTATTTGGGGGCTCCTGACATTTGGGGCAAGAAAAAATGATGTAATGGCGTTGGCTGCCTGATTTTATACCACTGACGACCTGACGTGAGATGAGTGAGATGTGAGCTCTTTTTGGTAAGGAAACACTGAGGTTTATCAGGTTGGTTTAGGTGCTTTGTGAGGTACATGTTAATGGGTGCATTATATTCAGGGATGGACCTAATAAGGGATTAATAAAGTGGCATTATAAGTTCTTTAGATTTTGACAACATACCATGAAGCATAAGTTGTGCCCATGATTAATAGATCAAGCATTTCTCTGATCCAGTCCTTGCTTGAGAATTAGGATATCAGAAAAGGATTTGATGTATGCCCCCAGTTTACAGTCATCATCAAACTTTGTTAGCGATAGTCCCTTAGTATCAGCTTTTGTCAGAGAGGAACACTATATACCAAAGAGGCCCAGGATAGGGCCGTGTGGGACACCTCTGGTGGTATTTTTCTGTCTAGACCAAATACCTCCAACCTTAACAGTATGGGTTCTATAAGATATACAGTTACCAACTCAGCAAACTATGAATGGGTTAATGTCTAGTTAGGAGAGTGTCTCAGTTATCCCAGCCTGAGTGATAGTGTCAAAGGCCTTGGCAAGGTCCATATAAGCAGTTTTGACTGTATGTCTGTTATCTGTTGCCTCATTAACCCGTTCTAAGAACTCTGTTGAACAGATGTGATCTGCCTTTTACAAAGCTGAGCTAGTGTATTATTCAGAGATACAAGGTTACCTTTGTCAGTGTAGTTTAACTGTAATACGTTCCATAGCCTTCAAATAATACTCGAAAGGCTAATAGGTCTGTAGTTCCTGATGGCAGTAGAGGGACCACCTTTTTGTAAGGGCACCACAGCTGTCATCCTCGATACCTCAAGAATATAACCAGTGGAAAGACTAAGGTTGAAGATTTGATGGCGGGGGGACTTTATGCCTCTCAGCAGACACCAGTGGTATTGTCAGAACCACTGGAAGTATTTTTAATCTTGGAAACTGCCAAAAGGATTTGGTCCAAATTGGTCTCCGAAGAAAAGGTGTGAGGGGGAATGGAGCAGACACAAATGTACATTTCATCTTGTCCTCAGGACTGAGCAGTTAGCTAATCCTACTGTGAGAAGAGCAGATAATCATAGGTACATAGTACTGTCAGTGGTGCAACATGTAGCAGACTCACCTTTGTTTCCACACCAGGTAGATTGATTGCTGACACTGCAGTGCAGCATAATGGTGGTGTCATCTTTCAGTGGAAAAGTTAAAATGAGGCCCCACCTGCT
This sequence comes from Protopterus annectens, assembly GCF_019279795.1. Classification (NCBI taxonomy): domain Eukaryota; kingdom Metazoa; phylum Chordata; order Ceratodontiformes; family Protopteridae; genus Protopterus; species Protopterus annectens. Next base: position 75,692,933 of record NC_056738.1, read on the forward strand.
TGGGTTGGTGGTAACTCGGGTGGATGCAAAAGATCCCATAGGATTTATTGAAAATGGTAGGGGAAGTTTCCCAATGCCCTAGCTAAATTTCCTCTAGTAGTATAAATACCACTTCTGGTCTCCCCTGAAAAGAGGCTTTTAGCTTAATGGGACTAACCTGATCAACAAAGGATTGATAGATAAATAAATAAAATCTTAGTTTTAATGTTTCCATTTCTGTAGACAGTGGTGCTATTAACAGTACTGTGAAAAATAATTGGAAAATAATCACAGGAAATGATGATTTGCTGAAAGTAGTAGGAAATATTTTTTTTTTCATAAGAACGGGAGAAACATAAAATCTGTGTTCATAAAAAGAGATTTTACAAGTTATAAAATACCCCCTATAAAGCCTAGGGGCACTTATCCATGCAATGTTTGTAAATATTGAAAATATATGTCTGCAGTCCTTTTTCTAAGTTTGTCACACATGGGCAGGCCTTTTGAAACAGCAGGACATCATGATTGTTGTACTGCAGATGTAGTTTATATTGCAAAATGCATCATTTTTGAGGGCTTCTATATGGGCAACACTACATTGAAACTCTCAGTAAATATTCTTGAATATCTACATGTAGTTAAATTGAAACACTGAACAAATGGCCTGTTTAAACATAGTGTAGTATGTCAGCATTTTAGTAATTTATTTTTTGTTAAACATACTACTCCAGATTGTAGAGGAAGAGACATTAATAGTAGACTTGAAGCCAGGGAGTTGTGATGGCAACTCTTATTAGCTGCATACAGAGGTCCTGGGCATTCGTATTAAATGCTATTTAACGCCATTACCCTCAAAATAACGTTCATGGTGAAAGTATTATTTTTATGTTTTATCATATTATCTATTACATATTTGTACTGTTGAAATATTTTTATTTTTGTATTTTATTCTTTATGTACATGTATTTAATTAGTCATATAATTGTTCAAAAGTCACCTGATTTCATTTTACTATTATATAAGCATTGTATAAGTATTTTGATTTGTTCTGAAGATGTTCCGTGGGATTTATTAAGTCAAAAGCATTTAACTGCACATTAAAAGTTGCTTCCTCTGTTGTATCCAGTGTTGTTTTATAAAGTTGTTTTTGGTTTACACTTATAGTAGTCCAATAGTTTGTTCTTTAGCTGTTAATATCCTTTCACAGCAAGTCTGCTGTAAGACATATTTAAACATTTGGTAAATAGTAATCAATTGCCAGGGGTTCTGAGTTGTAAATTATCACTCATAGTTAATTCAAGTAAGTAAATCACTAAGCCAGTGCCATCAGACTGTTCTACTTGCAGTATAAGATGGCAAGCACTAGTTAACTTGTTGATCTTCCCCGCCTCCAGTGAAAATGCAGGTTTCCTTTCCCAACCACACTGTTTTTGACTGTCCACACGTTTCTCTCTCTAGCTGCCTTGGATAGCTTAACCCATTACCCTAATGTTGATTTACTACCCAGGGTCCAGTGACAAAGTTGATTTTCCTTTGAATTTTCATGGGCTTCCAATTCTTTGAGTTTGCTGTTTAGAAATTACTTCTTCTTTTCATAAAGGAATTTAAAAAACAAAACGGTGTAAGAAACTTCTGTGTGGAAGATTTTCAGTCCATATATATCTAGTTAATCACTGTATATTAATCAGATCAGATAATGGTAGTACAGGTAAAGGACTTAAACTCGTCCTATGTCAAAAAATAATAAAAATATATAATTTGAAATAGTGTACATAATCACTAAGTATTGAAAAGTAATCCAAGCAGGGTAGGCAGTCTGTTTCCAGTCGAAAATCCTTTATTAAGTACACAGAGAAGCAATCCAAGTAAAACAAAAATAACAGAGTAATAGTTTCCTCATAAGCTTTCTAACTATATATATACATTTATCAGGAAAGGGAGTGTTTTTTGTGCTATAAAACAAAGTGTTATTGGTATAGATATTAAATTCACATCCCTTCCCCCATCAGTGTGACATTCCAGATGGTCCTGCCCTACCTAGTAGCTGTCATAATGATATAACCCTTATGTACATTAAATAAAATTAATAATGATGTGGTACGTCTTATTTAACCAGATTATTAAATCTGTGATTTTATCCAAGATAATATTACTACATGGCTGGAAATATATAAACCTTAGACCATATGACAGTCTAAAAATATATATAAATATATGCATATACACTAATATTATTACATACCATTTTGAATAAAGTGGAAAATACACAAAATATACAAAAAATATACTTAAATTAAAACTGATTTAATTAAAATGTGTTAAATCAGTTTTAATTTGTGTCTGTTTTGTTTCCATCATCATACATTTTTCTTTTCCTTGTTCTTTTTTTCCACTTTATTCAAAATGATGTGTAATAACAATACTAATTGTTTGTTTGTGTCTTTCAGCGTTTCCCGGTTAGGGGTCGCCACAGCAGAACTCCGGTCCACTAATGATTGGCAGTTGATTTTCACGTACCGGCTTGCCAGGCCTGACGCACAACCTTCAACGAAGGTATGCCCATTCACGCATGTGTCCAAGCAGAAGGCACTCTAGCTGAAAATCGAACCGGACAGCGTCTTACTGTGAGGCTACAATGCTACCGCAGCACCACCACCGCGAATAACAATACTAACTAATTATACAGTAATATTTTTATAGATAGTTTTAGGGTTCTTTTACACAGACCTGAAGAAATTTAGAAGGCCAAAGCGATCTTTGTTAACAATAGGTTATGGAAATATAATATGATGTTTACAATGGATTTTTTGCATGCAAAGTGTATATATGTATATATATTTTTAGACTGCCATATGGTCTAAGGTTTATATATTTTCAGCCATGTTATTATATTGTCTTGGATAAAATCACAGACTTAATAATCTGGTTAAATAAGATGTACCACATCATTATTAATTTTATTTAAAGTACATAAGGGTTGTATTATTATGACAGCTACTAAGTAGAGTAGGACGAATGTCACACTGATGGGGGAAGGGATGTGAATTTAGCATGTATACCAATTACACTTTGTTTTACAGAACAATAAACCACTCCCTTGCCTGATAAAAAGTATGTATATATATATATATATATATATATATATATATATATATATATATATATATATATATATATATAGTTAGAAAGTTTATGAGGAAACTATTACTCTGTTATTGTTGTTTTACTTGGATCGCTTGTCTTTGTACTTAGTAAAGGATTTTCGACTGGAAACAGACTGCCTACCCTGCTTGTATTACTTTCGAATACTTAGTAATTATGTACAATATTTCAGATTTATATTTTTTATTATTTTTTTAACTTAGGACAAGTTTAGGTTCGCTACTTGTCCTACCATTATCTGAACTGATTAATATACAGTAATTAACTAGATATGTATGGACTGAAAATCTTCCACACAGAGAAGTTTCTTACACTGTTTTGTTTTTGTGACCCACTATAGTTGTTTAGTGCTTTGTTTGAGACTTCGGGGATACCAAGGAGATTACCTGTTTCATAAAGGAATTTACTTTCCTTTTGCCTTATCTCAAGTTTGCTAGAACAGAGAGTCCCCAATCCCAGTTCTGATAAGGAAAAAATAAATGTGTGTGTATTGGAGGGCCAGATTGAGGCAAAAGATAATTCTCTTTAGGATGACGTTGAAACTTTCTTTCATTTAATGACTGAATATCCATCACACCAGTTTTGTTATGGAAGATGGTGATTTCAGATGTGTATATAACTGGAGGGATATTTTGAAGTGGAAGCGTAAACTACTCTTGAAGAAATTAGAATCATCTGCTTTTCAGAATAATGCTGAATATCTGAATATCAAAGTTCATCTCTTTATGGTTGACAGTACTTCCATGAAAAGCTGAACCTTCCTTAGAACTTGAAAGCTTTAAGAAAAAAAATTAGGAACATAAAATACATTTCACAAGATTTCATTTCTTTAATGTAGGTAGTATGTTTTAGAACTTCACAGATGCTGGTTAGTGTTCCTTTCTGACTTGGTGCAATGGAAATGGCTAATGCAAAAGACAATTGAAAAGTGTATTTTCCTCAATAGTGGAGGAGGGATAAAAATTTATTGACATTAGGGAAAAAAGTGTAATTGTTACTGCTCTAAGGTCTTTTAGACCTTTGAGTCTGTTAATGTTTTGGAGGTTATCATAGTGATACTATTCATCAGACTAATTCTGTACTAGATAAGTTTCTGAACATTTTCAGTGATTAGGACATTACATCTAAGGACTTTCTAGGGCAGATATTTATCTATGGAAGTTCAGGCATTGTTTCTTCACAGCAAAAAGTATTTTGGGGATTTTTTTGGATACTCTAACAGGGTTCAAAAACTGAAAGAATCTGAGAGTGAATATGCAGTGATGGACAAGGAGGGTAGCTGTCTTGTCGGCCAGGGAATTTCCTCCTGTTTGAAAGAATTTATGGCTTCAGATAATAGATGTCTTGGCTTTATGAATTCCTTTTATGGAAATTAATCTGCTCTGAATGGCTTCAGATAACCATATTGATTTTTGTTATACAGCTTCTTCTTCTTCCTTCGGCTGCTCTCATTAGGGGTCGCCACAGCGGATCATCTGTTTCCATTTCTTCCTGTCCTCTGCATCTTGCTCTGTCACACCAACCACCTGCATGTCCTCTCTCACCACATCCATAAACCTTATCTTAGGCCTTCCTCTTTTCCTGTTACCTGGCAGCTTCATCCTTAGCATCTTTTTCCCAATATACTCTGCACCCCTCCTCAGCACATGTCCAAACCAATGTAATCTTGCCTCTCTGGCTTTGTCTCCAAACCGTCCAAACTGGGGCTAACCCTCTAATATACTTATTCCTAATCTCGTCCACCCTCGTTACACCCAGCGCAAATCTTAACATCTTTAACTCTGCCACATCGAGCTCTGACTTCTGCCTTTTTGTCAATGCCACTGTCTCCAACTCATATAACATAGCTGGTCTCACTACCCTCTTGTAGACCTTCCCTTTCACTCTTACTGGTACTTGTCTGTCACAAATCACTCCTGACAATCTTCTCCACCCACTCCATCCTGCCTGTACTCTCTTCTTCACCTCTCTTCCACACTCACCATTACTCTGAACTGTTGAGCCCAAGTATTTAAACTCATCCACATTCGCCACCTATACTCCCTGCATCCTCACCATTCCTCTATCCTCCCTCTCATTCACACACATATATTCTGTCTTAATCCTGCTGACCTTCTCTCTAGAGCATATCTCCACCTCTCCAGGGTCTCCTCCACCTGTTCCCTACTCTCACTACAGAACACAATGTCATCTGCAAACGTCATAGTCCACGGGGACTCCTGTCTGATCTCGTCTGTCAAACTGTCCATCACCATTGCAAATAAGAAAGGGCTCAGAGCTGATCCTTGATGTAATCCCACCTCCACCTTAAACGCATCTGTCACTTCCACCGCAGACCTCACCACTGTCACACTACCCTTGTACATATCCTGTACCACTCTTACATACTTCTCTGACACTCCCGACTTCCTCATACAATACCACAACTCCTTTCTAGGCACCCTGTCGTATGCTTTCTCTAAGTCCACAAAGACACAATGCAACTCCTTCTGACCTTCTCTGTACTTCTCCATCAACACTTTCAGAGCAAACATCGCATCTGCAGTGTTCTTTCCTGGCATGAAACCATACTGCTGATCACTAATCATCACCTCCCTTATTAACCTAGCTTCCACTACTCTTTCCCATAACTTCATGCTGTGACTGATCAAGTTTAATCCCTCTGTAGTTACTACAGCTCTGCACATCACCCTTATTCTTAAAAATCGGTACCAAAACACTTTTTCTCCATTCCTCAGGCATCCTCTCACTTTCCAAGATTTCATTAAACAATCTAGTTAAAAACTCCACTGCCATTTCACCTAAACACCTCCATGCTTCCACAGATATGTCATCTGGACCAACAGCCTTTCCATTCTTCATCTTCTTCATAGCTATCCTTACTTCCTCCTTGCTAATCCACTCCACTTCATGATTCACTATCCGCACATCATCCAGCCTTCTCTCCCTCTCATTCTCTTCATTCATCAGCCCCTCAAAGTACTCTTTCCATCTGCTCAACACACTCTCCTCACTTGTGAGTACATTTCCCCCATTATCCTTTATCACCCTTACCTGTTGCACATCTTTACTAGCTCGGTCACTCTGTCTAGCCAATTGGTACAGGTCCTTTTCCTCCCTCCTTAGTGTCCAACCTTTCATACAGCTCTTCATACGCCTTATCCTTAGCCTTTGCCACCTCTCTCTTTGCCATGCGCCTCATCTCCTTACACTCCTGTCTACTTTCTTCATCTCTCTGACAATCCCACTTCTTCTTCACCAACCTCTTTCTCTGTATACCCTCCTGTACTTCCTCATTCTACCACCAGGTCTCCTTGTCCTCCTTCCTCTTTCCAGATGTCACACCAAGCACCTTTCTAGCCATCTCCCTTACTAGCTCTGCTGTAGTTACCCAGCTATTCGGTAACTCTTCACTGCCACCCAGTGCTGGTCTTAACTCTTCCCTAAACTCCGCCTCACAATTACCCTTTTTCAATTTCCACCATTTGATCCTTGGTGCTGCCCTCACACTCCTCCTCCTCTTCTTGATCACCAATGTCATCCTCCAAACCACCATCTTATGCTGCCCGACTACACTTTCCCCTGCCACCACTTTACAGTCTCCAATCTCCTTCAGACTGGCCCTTCTACATATGATATAATCCGTCTGTGTGCATCTTCCTCCACTCTTGTATGTCACCCTATGCTCCTCCCTCTTGTTAAAATACGTATTCACCACAGCCATGTCCATCCTTTTTGCAAAATCCACTACCGTCTGACCTTCTGCATTCCTTTGCTTAACACCATACCTACCCATCACTTCCTCATCCCCTCTGTTCCCTTCACCAACATGCCCATTGAAATCTGCTCCAATCACCACTCTCTCACCCTTGGGTACAGTCATCACCACTTCATCCATCTCACTCCAAAATTTTTCTTTCTCATCCATCGCACACCCAACTTGTGGAGCATATGCACTAACAACATTCATCATTACACCATCAATTTCCAGTGTGATAAACATCACTCAATCCGACACTCTTTTCAACTTCAAAACACTCTTAGCATACTGTTCCTTCAGCATAACCCCTACGCCATTTCTCCTCCCATCCACACCATGATAAAACAATTTGAACCCACCTCCGATACACCTAGCCTTGCTCCCCTTCCATCTGGCCTCTTGCACACACAATATACCATATACCAACCTTCCTTCTGTCCATCATATTAGCTAGCTCTCTACCTATACCAGTCATACTGCCAACATTCAAAGTTCCGACCCTCACTATCACAGTCCTAGCCATTACTTGCTTTCAGGCATGCCTTCCCCCTCTTCTCCTCCTTCAGCCAACAGTAGCCCAATTTCTGCCAGCACCCTGTTGGCCAACAGTACTGGTGGCTGTCGTCGTTAACCCAGGCCTCGACTGATCTGGTATGTATATCTTTACTGTTGTCCGCATGTATGATTTTTGTTATACAGCACTGCTGTTAATTCTGGAAATAACTGAACTTATGTGATCATATACATGTACCTGTATGGTTTCTGGGACTGCATTAAATTGATCAAAAAACAATATATTCACAAAATGTTAAAAAATCAAAATATTGAAAGTCTGTTTAATGCAGGGCAAGCATCCTCTGTACTCTCCTTGTGGAGGGCTGCACCTCCATACATCCTGCTAATTATGTATGGCAACTTTGGGATCACACATCAGGGGGAAATGGCAAGTTTCCACTTTCAATATTTTGAGTTTTCTGCATTTTGTGATTCACTATTTTGTGTTTTCAATCATAGGATCAGTCTTTGTTTACTAGGCTAACGACCACAAGGGCCTTTTTAAAGCCTAGCCATGCATCTCAAATGAAGGCGTTCCGGTTTCTGACAGACTTTGGCTTGGAGGGCAACTAATACTTAGCTTTGCTTATATGATGCAGCTGCTTCTTTTCTTAAAGGATCTTAAACAGTATGATGTACATGTTGATGTGGATCCAGGAATGAGTGCCAACATGGACCGGGGGGGGGGGGCAAGTCCAGAAGTTTGATGTTGTGGTCTTCAGCATTTTGGGTTTTGATATTATGGTCTCAGGACTGTGATTTTTAAGATTGTGATAGTAAACCTCGTTTCCACTATGTTCAGTACACCACTGAGAACTACCGCAGTTCATGAATTGCGTCAATCTTTAAGGTGCACAGTCATAGTTCTTTTTTTATTGACTGGTGCATATGAGTGACAAACACCATTGTGTAGCTTGACATGACTACATAGTGGCACAGAGTGTAAAGCAGCAGATTAAGGGGATGTATGCCCCTTGACATTTGGTGTGTGAAACAGCTTGCTAAGGCATATATTCTCCAGCCTGCTGCCATACACCATCTTCAGTTACTGTGATTCATAAAAGAATCCCAGTCATTAAGTATGAGGGTGAACAGTGTCTTTACTATATTGTAGTAATGAGGGGATCTTGTGTTGTGCAAGTTCCCATTGATGGGAGTTCAGCAACATTGTTATATGGGAACAGGTTAGTGTATGTAGGAAATTTTACCTACACTACAGGAGACTTCATCGCTAATAAGGATTTTCCTTCAGGGTGGTGTTGATGTTGGTTTTTCTGATGCTGGTATATTGCTTAGCACTGCATGCTGAGTCACATACTGATGGGGAGGGGTATTGCTGTGCTGACAAGTGGAGCACCATTGTACAGTCCATTCCTGCTGTCACATGGGTTACCGTGTTGGGACCAGACAGTACACCATTGGTACTGCCTCAGTGAATTGCGTGTGATCTGTGAGGGTCTGGGAATGTGTTAGGTGTTGGGTATATTAGAGGTTCAAAATGTGAAGCAAGAAGTAAGAAATAACAGCCACAGACAAAAATAAAAACAAATGCTTTAATCACCTCTAGCTCCTTAGCTAAATAACATTCAAGGAGCAAAAAACATAGTATAGATGCTCTCAATATATAATGAAACACATACTTAACACAATTAGTTACTAAGGTGCTTCCAACTGAATTCATTATTTAACCCCCCAGGTACCAAAGTATTGTACTTCAGGATATACAGAACTTCCTTACACAGCAATTTATCTTTAAGAGTAGTATGTTCACGCAGTTTCATCACCCCTTGTTTCAAAACACAACCTTTTAACAAAGCTGAATTGTCCTGGTAATGTAATTTAAAGTGCATAGCCAGAGGGCTTTCCAAATGTCCCTTTTTAATGTCCCTAATATTCCTTGAAACCTTGTCTTAAAAGCCCTCTCTCTCTGGCTTTCCCCCACATAAAATAAATTATCCAGACACTTCAAAACAAAATATTTCCTCAGTATTGCACGTACATTCCTTAATAGGATTAAATTATAATTGTTGATCTTAGCAAAACAACTTACAATTTCGTTACATGTTGAACATTTACCACACTGAAAAGTATATTTTTAATAAAATGTTGCTTAGTAAAACGACTAGCTGGAAGAATAAAATTACTGTGGATACCATATCAGACAAACTACAATCTCTCATGTAAGAAATAGAGGAAATACTATTTATCAAACTAGACAATTCCTTATTTTTAAACAGAATTGGCCAATAATGTCTCAAAAGTCCAACAGTTTGCTCACTAAGAGAAAACAAAATAAATTTATTTTTTTACTATCCGAAAGACGTTACTTTTTTTACTCACATTCAAAACATGGAGAGAATCATGTCTAGTAGATGCAAAGGTATCAATTTTACAAATGCCATCATAACCAGAAAAATATTCTCTTTTCTTCATCTGACATTTGTTACCTTTTACATCAGAAATGACTTAAGTGTTACTACATTTCTCTATAACTTTACGAAGAGAATTCAAAACCCTCTCCCTGGTATAACCCCTAATAACAAACATTTCCACAGTCTTTTGGGTTTCCTTATTAAAAAAAAAATATGATCCTGATTACAAAGTGTACTGAGACATAAAAATTCCCCATATCGTAATGAGGAGGCCAGAAATGTGTGTGTGTGTAGGGGGGGGTGACAGCTTCTCCCAAACCCCCTTCACCAACCTTTCTATGGCTAGAAGTGACAACTCTTCCACAAACAGAACCCATTAAGTTAAGATACAAAAAAGATGCCTGTTTACTGTACTGGAGACACTCAAAAGTAAAATTAAATATATTCCTTTGTAATTCCTGAACAAAATCAGGGACCATATTATGGCCCCCCTTACAAATAAAAATTAAATCATCAATATAATGAAAATAATCAACCACATACTCTTTAAAAATGTTTATTTATATAAATATTCTAACTCAAACATAGCCATAGTAATATTGGCATACATAGGGGCAAAAGGTGCCCCCATTGCTGTATCCTGAATCTGATAAAAAAATCTCATTATTAAAATTAAAAAATATATTCTTAAGACAAAACTGAACAATTTCTGTAATACAATTATAAAGAGGGTTATCTCCTAAAAATAATACAAAGACTGGGTACCATCTGTATGTTGAATGTTAGTGTAAAAACTTTTGACATCTAACGTCACCCAGTACACGTCAACATCCCATTTGAACTCAGAAATTTTATCCAAGAGATCTTGAGCATCCTAATTATAGGATAGAATTTTCTTGACATAAAAAAAAGATATTCATGTAAGAAAACCCCAATATTAAGGAGAAAATATTTACAAACAAACACTATCGGGCGACCTGTCAAATTATATAAACCTTTGTGGACTTTTGGTAAACAGTGAAATGTAGCCAAACAACAATTAGAAATTTTTTGTCAATATCATTCTTAGTAAAGTAACCCAGTTGGTATCCCTTGTTCATTAACAGTTGATATGAGCTTCATTATAGCATTCACTATCACATTTTTCATACACTTGATTATCAGTAGGATGGCTGTAACCCTTTTTAACATATTTATTATTCATAACCACAATCTTATTTCCTTTTTCATAGGGTTTTATAACTAATTCATGATTATTGCAAAATCATTTAAAGCCTGCCATTGATTTTAGTTAAATTATACCATATTTTATACTTTGCTTTGATGAAATTAACAAACAGTCCTTCCACAGAATACCCAAAGGCTGTAGAAAATTGTTGTATACATTCATTGGCAAAAGGGGGTATAAAATGTGAAGCAAACCTGCACTGTGGATCTTGTTTAATTGTGTTAGAGGTAGAAATTCATAGGTCTTTAATCTACCATCCTGCGATGCATAAGCCATCCTCAATGGTGTATAACATTTATGGATATTGCATGGTGTCAAAGAGTAGTACCTTGGTCAGCCTGCCGTCAGGGAGGAGTAACTGCTAAAGAAGAATTCTGAACCGGGGGACTATCCCTCTGGAAGGAGTGATTAACTGAGCTGGCATAACTGACCTACTTTTACCATGAATATGTCACATAGCTGTCCTTAGTTTACATAGCTGAGGAGAAGAGGACATTAGTGAGTAAACACAAGTTATATGCGGTATTATATAAGATATAAGTGTTAGGTGTAAGCCAAGAGGAACAGTTGGCTTTGATAGCTAGATGGGCTTGCCTTTGAGAAGAAAGTTTAAAACTGGTAGCAGTATTGCCCTGCTTGTAGAAGCAAATTGCACATATGAGGTTGCATTACTAAAATAGTTGTAATGTGAGAGCAGTATTGGAGCAGTGAGTTTTAGAGTTTGAGAAGGACATTTGAGCATATCCAGTCATTTTTGTAAGCATTCCAAAAGTGAGCTTCATTTGTAGTAATTTAAACTGTCTTTATAAAGAAAGTCATTTACATTTTTTTTAATACCAAGCAGTGATTTATCACTAGTGAGCACTCAACAGTGAATATGGTTATTAATTTTTTTGCACTTCTGCTTTTGCTGCTTGCTGGCATTGGAGCAGGCCTGACTACCACCCTCACCTGAAGATGAGTAAACAGGCACTGAACAGTTGAACTCTCACTCCCTCTCCCTTCCTCCTTACTATGCATATCCAGCACCTGGGTTGCTACTCGGTCCTACATTGTCTGGTCTGGTTAGTTTTTTTATGAATAAAACAACTTGCCAAGTACTGCTTAGGGTTGGTTACCTACAGAATTGCAGCCAGTGTAATCAGGGAAATAGTAGAGTTATTGACGCTTTCCTTTTGGTCTCATAGCACTTGAATCTGTTTGCTGCATCTTGTTAGTTGACCTTCTGTATCGCTAAATGGATATCGCTAAATGGATATGCGGTTCCAGGGGTAATTTCCTGGTACTTCACTTGCTAAGATGTTTCAAGTAATGTAACTGATTAAACTGTCATACTTAATAGACAAGATATTTATTTATTTATGTTTTGATGCCCATTAGAATTTTTTCTCCTATCTGGATTGATGATATTCATTAATCATGTGTGGTAGGTGTTAACAATGGATTTCTAATAGAAAAGCAAAAGCAGAGGTATTGCAGAACTCACCGTTTCATCAAATTAATTGTGGTTGTATAGAAACTACAGCAAATGCTGAAACTTGCTATACTGTTAAACCATTTTTACCTGCACCGCCTACATTTCTGTTTCTTGTATGTCCTAAGTCCAAGATCACTGTATATTGTAGGGGGGGATATTTCCAAGGTACAACAACTTTAGATATAGTAGGTATTCACAGTATTCACCTACGCAGTCTTGTTCTTAATAGGATTACTGTCCCAGACCTTAGAATTTTAACAGGATATTGTTGAAACAAATTCATGGGAAGGACAATCCTATTGTATTATTCCTGTTAGTGAAATGATGATGACAAAATGAGAAACCACCCTTTAAATGTGATAAAGCTTGCCAGTTTGACACTGGCTTGGAGTAACCCACTCTTGCAACATCTTTTGATGTCATGAAAATTCATTGAATAACTTGGAATAGTCATGGCCACAAAGTGATATGACTGTTGCTAGCTGTCATAGCTCTAGATAGCATACTATTCATATTAGTACAATGCCTGCCACAAAACCAACCTCCAACTCAAAGGTTTACTGCCACAGTGATTATTTCACAAACTTTTCCAGGTCTTTATATTCTTCATCTGCTAAGTGGAAGGCAGAGGATATAACAGTTAATCAGAAGATATCATTGTAGGTTAAGCAAGAACTCTTTCATGCAGTAACCATAAAAGTGGTTAAAATAAAATATTTTCTGAGGTTTTGTTTACTGAATGTCATGTAATGGACGTGTGAAGAGTTACTTAAGTGAAACTGCTTATTACCAAAACAAGAAAGTTTTTCTAACCACAAGACTGAAATTTTGTCTGAATGCCAGTTTTAATATAATTCAGTAAACGAAGTTACACATTTTGACTTTGCTTTGTTTTTCTTTTCCTTTAGACGTGGTAAACCTCTGTACTTGTGTGAAGAAAGATACAAAGTCCTGGAGCAACAATGGGTGTCTCACACATTTGATCATATAAATAAAAGATGGGGGCCACATTACAATGGATTGTAGCTCATCTCCTGCTTCATGAATGCAGCTTTACCAATGATAAGCTTTAACATTAAAGGAATCAAGTTTTTTAAAGCACCGTGAAAAGAGAAAATGTCATTTTCTTATTACAAAGCCTTCAGACTGCAATTAGGTGCTATTTATGCTTCATATATGGTACAGTACTAGTTGCAAAAATCCTAAGCTGTTTGAGAATGGTCAGAAAAGACTAGAAATTTTCCCCTAATTTTCACATTATTTAAAACCGTGTTCAAATAAAAAGCACAAAACTTATTTTATGTCCATTTTAAAAGTGTGATGTGTGCCCTGCAGAGTGCTGTCATTATAAATAGGGAGGAATTGGAAAACCCATCAGTTATATTTGAATCATTTTTCTGTAGTTTGTGTCTGTTGTACTCACCATGTAGTTCTTTATTTGCAGACTTTGTGTTGATATGGAGTTTTTATTTGTATTTTGTAATTACATGAACATACTAAAACATGAATATCAGTGACTGTGGAATATTGTATATTAAGGGGTGATTTGGAATGCAAACATACTTCTCACTTTTTAAGCTCACATGTTGAAAGGTAGCCTGAAAGAAGAATCAATTTTACCAGGGGGAAACATAATTCTCTTTCATTCTCAGGAACTTTCATGTAATTTTGCTATAGTTAGAAATTGCTGTAAATTGTATGTATATTTTTTTTTAAATCCTGCTGCTGCTGTCCTGTACTACTTAATAATTTAGTCACCTTTGTAAAAGATGTTTGCCATTTTGTATTCAAAAGCTGGAATCAGGCTGTTGCAGTTTGAGTGACTATTAATAACTGCAGTATATAGATTTTACTCTTATTTACTCAGTTTTGCTTGACATGCCACATGGCATATCCTAATTGTAAGTGTGCATGCCTGCATTTTATCGCCACCCAGATATGTGTATTAGAATTATTTGGTCTGAAAAGGAGAGACTGTACAGTAAATGAAACTGAGTTCCAGATCTTACTTTATTTTATTTATTTATTTAATGTTTTTGTCAGTTCTAGATGTTCGTTGAGTTCTGGATCTTTTCTTTTCTTTTTTTTTTTTGGTCAGTTCTAGATGTTCATCTTTGTCAGTTCTAGATGTTCATCTTTATTGTATTTGTACAGCGTAATCAGCTTTTTATGCTTGGTTTCCTAAGCAGGAAGAAATAGCTTGGGGCATTCATTCTTTTCAGAACTGGTTTCTGTATCCCATTTCAGCTCTAGAACATCCTTAATAGTATAGTTTTTGGGGGAGGAGTTTTGTTGAAAAACAAGTAAAAGTAAATATTTTGATAAATAAAGTGCAATAGTAAGGTATGCAGATGTCACTGATTTGTCCCTGCATATTCTTACCACTGAATTGTTTAGAAATGTTGGGAATTTTAAGCCACACGCTAGGGTTTTCAGTGCTTTTCTCTTTTGGTTTGGTGCTTAGCCTAGACCTCTAAAATATTTTGATTTGCCTAAGAATGTGTTTTGATAAAACACTGTCCCTAATTCTGCTATAAAAGCTTTAAAAGTTAAGATGTGTCAACCAGCATTAAGTGGGTCTGTCATTGAGGTATGCAGTTTCTTACTTGAATATGTCTTGCACTAGTAAAACTGAGTAAATGAAACCACAGAAGCCAATTTACAGGTTATATTGTAACAGACATGATGAAATGGACAAACAGTGGAGCTTTATGCACCTTAATGGAACAATAGTTTAGCAGGATTATTGCATTCTAATCCATAGGTACAGTGATACAGTTCTGTGTCGGTATTTTTAGCTTTTTGTTATTTATCTTATATATTTTTCCCTACAGCCTATCTCTTGTGAATTTAAGATTGTTTGGCTGGTTAGACTAGTGGAAATATATTGCAGCACTTTATTTGCAATTTTGTTTTAAGATTATTTCCAGACTATGTCTTTACTTTGCATTACTCAGATGTAAAGAGTGGTCTGTTACTACATGATCATAACATAAAATGAGCACTTGCTGCTGAAGTTTTGGATGAATGTAAGCCATATACCACAGTTAAAGGGCAGGGTGGGGATAAATTAAATTGTAGTACTTTGTTAAACAAAGAAGTCTGGTGATGCCCAACTTTCAACAGCTTGTTACTTTATCTTACAACAGACATCCCAGTCCTTCATGTATTTGGATCGACCACATACATCTGCTGAACATTTGAAGTAATTGCGTATCAGCCATGCAGTCAGTTTTGAACAAGATACTTGGTTTTGTAAATGTACTTGAATTCACGCATGCTGCTACTTTCAAAAAGGATGTCCCCACATTTTATGGATTGGGTCCCCACCTTGCATATTCTTAAACTCATGTAGCCTGAAGTTGAGTGCAGTGTGTATATTGTAATCAAAAAAGTGTGCTTACTGGTGTGTTATCTTGTAAGAAAGAACATATAAATACAGTACATTACTGTAGAGATTGAATAAAGCTTTCTGATGAAAAAAAATTCAGAAGGTTCAAAACTAGACCTAATAAAGATTGTATAATATGTTAATAAAAATCGAGAGACACTTCACTTGTTTTTTGTTATTGCTTATATTTGTAACAGATTTGTTTATTCTTGAAGTTCTATTCTGCAGATACTGTATGTCCATTGGTTCTTGACTATTTGTCTGTGATTCTAGTGCAGCTGCCTTTTTAGTTGGGTTCTGGAATGCAAAAAAAATTTGTTTTCGACCTCAGAAACTAGAAGTACAAAGCAGTGACTTGACTGTGCATCTGTATTTACTTCTGAATTGTTTTATTTTGTTCATTATGGAAAACAAGTTACTGGATAGGCAGTCTCCGTATCTCCCTTTCTGGACCTGTTTTGGTGAACTTCTTTGTACTGTATCTACATCATGTTTGCAAGCTATGCAACAGTGTAGCCTTGTTGCAGAATCTGGACCACCTGTGATGCGTACAGATTTCTTGTTATGCATGTAGAACTGCAATTGCACTCCAAAAATGGGAAAAGACAGGCTTGTTAACTATCTTTTTGATGACAGAAAGGTGCCTTATCAAGTTTGTGTTAAGCACTCCTAAGCACTAAGATCATGTTTCGTACTGGGGATTAACAGGGTGCAGTATCGGCTGGAAAAAAGCAGTGACAGACGGTAAAACAGCCTCTAAAAGCTGTTAGAACTTCACTTTGCCACATTTATAAACAAAAATGTGGCAGAATAAAGTATCTAATAGCTTTTAATGCAGTTCGTTCTTCAGAGGGACACTTTGTTCCATCTATTGTGTGGCAGAGGTAAATATTTTACCAGCTTTCAAAGGTTTTAAAAGCTGGTAAAGTACTTTGCTCTCCTACAGTTATTTTCTGCAACTGGTACTTCATGGAGCATATAAAGCTCCATGTACTACAAAGAATTATCAGGTCTGTCCATTCATAACCCTTGTATGTTGCTGTCATGGATGCCAAGATCCACCTCAAAACCAAATTGCTTGGCATCCATGTCTTGAGCACAATAAGTTGGTTATACTCAGAGATGCAATCATAATCCCCTGTATTGTTCCTAGGTTTTATATTTTGGTAGTAGTTTTTGTAAGTTTAGCGCTTATTAACCATTAAGGAGTTTGATGGCCTGGATCACGTGACTTATGAGTGCCTATGTAATCATCCAGTTCCTTCATGAAGGTATGGATTGATGGGTGGAGTTTATTCCATAACTTTGAGAGAGAATCCACATTAACTTAAACATCAACTGCTCAAGTTGCACCAACTTGCTACTGTTCACTTGAGTCATTGGTAAACTCATGATAGGCAGCACTCATGATAGGCAGCAGTTTTTTTGCAAGGGGCAAACTTCTCTGCTCCCCTAGACTATACATTGCCAATGAGGTTGCAGAAACTCAGTGAAAGTATATTTACAGATACAGACTGTGTGTTGAAATGCAAAGCAATCCAGCACACAGTTTGTGTTTTGGAAAGTCTTGCACTCAGACAAGCATTCAGCTGTGAGGAAATGAGCAGTAAACAGCTAAACGTAATGTAAACAAAAGATAACCATTGTGAGGCTCTGAGATATGATGTTGAAGTTTCATAGTTCAATTAATGTTAATTTTGCTGAGTTGAAATATACACATCACCAGGACGTTATTGTCTCAATTAGTAAGGAGTTTTTTAATGCTTTATATGTCAGGCATAGGTCTGCTGTAAAAAGACAGTAATAGAGAGAAAAGAGAGTGTCATTGTAGTCTTTGTCTGTAAAACAAGGTGTTTAACCCCTTTGATTCTTTTTGTGAGAAGTTTTTGTACCAATAATAATTGCATCAGATGGCATATGAGTAGTTTACAGAACAGGGTAATATATTTTATTATTCGTTTGATTAGATACAAGAAGAGGATCAGGTGGGCAATACCATATGCTTTGCTGATCGTAGGGCTTGAGGAAAACTGGGCACCCATGCATCTATCACAAAGGTGACACCCCTTTGAAACTTAACTCAGCCATAGATATCTGGGCACTTTCATTGACAACAAAACAGAAGTATAGCTGTGGTGGAGAGAATGGGGACAACCACCCCATTTGTAAGGTGTTAGGGGAATGTAATTGCAGTACTAGTGTTCATTTTCAGTATGAAAGTAAATTCCGATACTGCTTCTGTTGTCAGGGCTGAAGCTCTTGTTTCAGTGATTTGTGTGCAGTCTAAGTTGTATCTGTCCGCTTTATCCCATTAAAAAAAAAAAAATAAAATAAAACTTTATTTGCCCCTCAACATAGAGTTGAGGTGAGCCAGATCAGGGAGTGGCATCAGGGCACTAGATGAATCAGCTACTGCTCAACAGTGAAGTATCCTTTGTTCACCATGTATCCATTGCTGTTGAAAACCCATTTATCTTTCCAGAATAATCACCAGTGGTATTTCTTCCAGATCAAAGGGATTTATCATCCCTCTCGACTCTTCCCTCATCAGGCCCATAATGGAGTATAATGGCCCCTTTGGAATGTACCTGTCTAAGCATATGGCCTAGTTTGAGAGACCACAACATTTCCTCACTAAGATAAAAAAAGGGCATGTCATCTTTGATCTACTAAGATAAGACTTTAAAGCATTCTCTCTTTTCTGTTTCCAGCAGACTGTTGAGAGGTGACCTCTGCCGAGCCTACAAATCCTTGAAGGTTCCAGTCCTGTTTGACCTTCTGCACATCTGCAAAACTAACAACACCCCCAACACATGCTTAGATATCTTAACATCCACCAAAACAAAAATAAGACCTGGTAGAGAGAGATATATGTGTCCCAGATCATTCCTCTCTTATGGAATAGACTTCCTTTAGATGGAAAGCAAAGTGGTTTCCTGACCCTCTTTAAGCATAATGGATGAGGAGTTGTAAATACATACCAGGTCTGGCCCCTCAAGCCATCATTGAAATGGGTCAAAATTAGGTATAAATTAGTCACGTCAATGGGCACCTACAATTTAGGATATTGTGGTTAAGCCATTAAAGGTCCTTTTGGTCAGCAGTCTAGTATTGACATATGAACCTAAAAGGTCTTTCTCAATTTTGTCAACTTTTAGTTGCTCCCCATATTAGTATATAAAACTAGTGGGGTGCCAATTGCCAGAATGATACATTTTTGGCACTGGGGGAAAGGTGATTACTCTTGTAGCAGTTATGTATAATGTTAAATGCTGTTTGAAGAAAGGTGATGAAGGGGGAGGGGTTAATGACAATTTTCTCAAGTTTGCAGTCATCTGCTTATTTGATAAGTCAGAAAGTGGAGTCAATTGTGATGTCTGGGGGGAAAATACCAAAAAGAGTTGGCGCTAGAACAGTGATTTGAGGGACTCCACTGGTAACAGGAGATGATGAAGGTAGGACTCCTTAAGCCCTACAATCAGCAAAGCATTTGGATCCAATGTAGTATGATTTAATTTACCAACATAATATTCTGTCATGGAGTATAGTATCAGATGCTTTATCAATTTGCAAGGTTGAGCATACAAGACCAACCTTTGTAAAAACCATATTAATTTGTGAGGTAGGACGTTTTTGTCTCTGCCTGAATAAAATCCATGGTAGTTTTTCATCACCTTACACAAATTGCTCTTGAGTTTAATCGGTCTGTAATTATTGGGGTCTGTGGAAGTGCAGCCCCTTGTTGATTGCAAGTTTAGTATACACCTTTCAGATGTCAGGGACATAAACAGTTAAGTCTGCCTGCTGGTCAAAGATATTTGCAGCAGTAAACTATCAGGAAATAACTGGATAGTATCAGGTGTGTGGAAGAGAATGTTCAAGGGTAATTTCTGAATCACAGTAACACTGTAAAAAATCTAACTCCATGTAAATTTTAGTGTAGATCAAGTATATGCAAACCCGCGTAGCTAGGGTTGGGCAATAGTGGCAACTACATTGGGTGCAAAGTGTTAGGGAGTGATCAGGCCACCATCCTTCATCCCAATTGCTCTTTAGTGCAGTACTGGCCTTTAAAAGCCGGTATTGCATTTGTGGTCAAACCTAAGCTCTGCAGCACTCCATGTATTGAATAAACTGTATATTAAAAGTGAAAAGTAATCCTCTTATTTTATTTTATTTTTTTTAACTAAAATCAGAATGCTGTAGCAACTGTTTGATCCAGTTTGAAAGTACAAAGTTTTTGTTTGTTTTAACTAAAACCTGAGCACTGTAGTGATCACTGTAGGCCAGGTATAGAACCTTACTAGCCTGCTGTGGTAGCAAAGACTGTGGTAAGAAGGAAAGACCATGGAAGCAGATTTTTGTTCCATGCCAAGCTGAAAATGGTGCTTCTTTCCTGGGGAAGCTAAGTAGCAGTTTGATGCAAAGTTTGTTTTTTAAGTTGAGCACTGCAGGTAGTGTATAACCTGTAGCAACTATTTGCTACAGCTTAAAAGAAGAAAAGATTTTTTTTTTTACTAAACTGTGAGGAAGGAGGATCAGAACAGAACCTGAATGGTTTGGGCAGGCAGGGTTTGCCATGGAATGGACATTTTTTTGCCCTTCATTTGAAGAGCTGGGAGAATGGGGTGCTAGTTTGTGTGACCAGCACAAGTTGTTCATTGAACGAGCTGTGCTTCCATACATGTATACTGATACACATTTTAAAAATGCATCGCATTGTTCTGAGTTTCAGATATCCATTTACATTATTCTTAGCCAATGCTTGGGAAATAGTATGGAAAAGTAGAGAATTCAGTATGATTATGTGTAACACTAAACTTAATTTTATCTCATGATGATATGGTACTAGTGTATTACATGCCAGCTAAGGAAATTCGGTAATTTTTCTTCTGAGGTCTGTGGATATGCCAACTTCCATTTTGAGCTGATTTTTTTTTTTTTTTTTTTTTTTTTTTTAGTTAAAAGTATATGCTCAGGATGTTGTTGCTTATAGTAATCTGATGTCCAATATATTGTATCAGTGCACTGCACCAGTGACTTGATGTTACAATAAATTAAATGGACCAGTGATACCAAGATGCTCACAAACTGAGAAACAGTGGTGCACAGGAATTTTTGGGGCATCGGTTGTACTGATAGCTGTACAATGCCTTTAGGTATATAACATGAATTATGCAATAGACCATCATCTGTATTCAAAAGCATGGATGCTGTGTTGAAAGATTATTAAATTATATTAAGAAATGCAGAGACCATATAGCAATGCTGTGGGAGAAATTTGGAATGAAACGAGCATGCAAATTTAACAAATAAATGATTTCAGGATGGATAGTCAGCAAAATATCAGGGACAAAGGAAAGTGGGAGTAATTACAGTAATTGCAAGAGGGCCTCCAATAGTGATAAAAGAGGAGAAAAAATATAATGGTAGATGTGTGGTACTAAGATATGTAATCAATCTTCAGGAAAGTCTACAGGAACAGATGGTATTCTTGTGGTAGTTTGGAAGTTAAGAAAGAAGAAAGTAATAAAGATTAGGAAGATTTCATTTAACAGTACTATAAAAGTCAGTGAAGCCCCAATATCTTGGAAGAAAGCTATGTTGGATGTGTTTCTAAAAGATTATAAAGACCCATCAGACCCAGATTCATATAGATCCATTTCAGTTTTAAACCATAATTATAAAATGTTTATTACTATACTAGCTAAAGAATGGCAAAGGTGTTACCAAAATGTATAGCTATGGATCAATGTTTTTGTGGAGGGGAGGCACACATTTGACAACATTAATAGAACACTGATGATCCAGAGGGAAGCAGAATGTATGAAAACACTGCTATCGTTGGTGGGTCTTGATGCAGAGAAATCATGTGACAGAGAAGATGGGATATTATGAGCAGGGCAATGGAGTAATTTGCATTTCCTGATATAATGATAAGGTTAATTAGGAGTATATGTGAAGGATCAGAGGCAATAATTAAAGGGGGAGGAAACCTTTCTAATAAGTTGTGTTTGAACAGAGGAACTAGGCAGGGGTGTTCTCTTTCCCATTTGTTGGCTGTATTATATTTAGAGCCATTGGCAAAGAAAATAAGGGACTTTATTTGCTGATGATATTATTTTCTACCTGATTAATCCAGAAAAGGACATCTCAGTGTTGTGGAGCATTTTGAGACAGTTTCAGGTCTTTTCAATCTGATGTTGTCCTTTTCATTCTTCTTCACAAATGGGTCTAGGATCCGACCCTTGGATCAGACTCGGATGCATATTCAATACTTCTGATCCAATTCTTGAGCTCCTCCCTTTACCCACAATGCTCTATTCTGACCACAACTCCCCAGATCTTGTTTGCCACCATCGTGGTAAGATGGACAACCAATCTTAAGCTGAAGTTTCTAATGTTTTGATTTTAGTTTTGTATCTTTTCTGTTACAGTTAGTAACAACTTATTTTCCCTCCCTCTAGCTGTTGCAGGCATCAGGGCTATTCTCTTTTCCACTGCCGTTTTTTTTCTCTTACTCTTTGTACCACTGTTAGTACTCCCCCCCCTCTCTATACATGTGTGTATATATATATATATATATATATATATATATATGTATGTATATCTATTATAGATAAAAAAGAATGTGATTTACCATTTTATCATCTCTTTTCTTCAGGTTGCTCTCTTTTGTGTATAACCCTTTTCCATTAAAGTTTACTGTTCTTCTCACTGACTGAGATGGCTGAGAAACCTATGGGTTTCCAGAGGTGCACTTCTTGTGAGCATAAGATCCCCAACTCTGATGCCCACAAGAAGTGCGTTTGTTTGGGAGCCAACCATCTCAACTCTCCATGCACTGTTTGCACCACCATCAGTCCTAGGGCACTCTCTGATAGACAAAATAAGTTAATCGTGAAAGGATTACTTCCACCTTCTGTTGGGGCTCAAACCCCCTCCAAAGCATCTCAGGTTGCCTCAGAGTACAGGAAAAGGCCTCTTCCAGAAGCTCTGAGAGCTCCCTTGGAACCTTATGAGAAGTTTGGGAAGGTTTTGGATCCGAAGTCCTTCGGGCCACCCTTGGATCCACAGCTCTTCTCGGATCCTACTGGCTCAGTCCTTACTGTGAGTTCTCCCTTACTGTCCACCTCCTCCTTGGATCCTAAACCAAGTAGAGATTGTACAGTGGAGTATATTTTGAAGACTGTCTCTCCAGTACTACCTATACAGCTGTTCCAGATGCCAAGGAAGCCTTACTGGCCAGCATCCACAATATTGTCCAAGTCTTTCAGGAATCTGACAGTGGCAGATGTGGACAGGATGAAGCAGATATTTCTCAGAGCTCAGATCTAGATGGGGGTCCTGCAAGCTCTGTCACCTCTCCAATTCATGAGTCCTCATACTTTCTCAAATACAAGAGAATAGTGTTCGGATTGGTGGTCCCATACCAGCTGTTATTGCGAACCATGATATGGTTAACATAAATAATCCTAAACAAGGCAATATGGAAAATTTGAATAACAACTGTATAAGTGCCTTTATCACATCTTTTAATAAATCAAGTAGAAAAGTTGCGGATATATTATGCAAAAATTGGGTAGTTTTTTCAAATGGAGATATTAAGCAGTGCATGGGGGGAAAGACGAGTATTGTTTATCGAAGGGGTAGATGTTTAAAAAACATTTTAGAAACAAGTTATAAAGGACCAAGTATTGGTAGTATGAAAAAAATGTCGGTCTTGTAACTATTGTCATTATATTCTTGAAGGTTCCACATTTAATATTAAAAATGTCGAGGTGAGATTAAATAGTAAATGTACATGCAACACAGAAAAGGTTGCTTATTGTACCCGCTGTACATCATATTGTTGTTTCTATGTTGGGAAAACCGAGAGGAAGCTAAAAAATCAGATTTATGTGCATTTAAGAGATATAAAGACTAGAAAAGATTCTAATGTTCTTCCAAAACATTGTGTGGAATTTCCCAATCATAGTTTCAAGTTTTTCATAATTGAAGTGTTAGAGGTAGGGATGAGAGGAAGGCCATGGATGCTTCAACTAGAAAAGCAGGAAGCTTTGTGGCAACTTAGAACAAATGCCACCCAATGGCATGGTATAAATGATACATTCTCTGTCACATGTTTTTTTAAGATTAAAGGCACTAGAAAGATGATGACAATACAATGCATGGTCTTTATTTATTATTATATTCATTATATTTAATTCACTATATTGTATTAAAATACTGATATACCTTTGTTTATTATTATATTCATTATATTTAATTCAAATACTGATATACTTTTTTAAAAATATATTTATATACACATTTTTAATCTTATGTACATATTTATGGTTTTATATAAATATATATATATATATATATATATATATATATATGTACATCATTATACATAAGGCATTTATTGTTTTAATAGTTATTTCAGGACAAATGCATTTTTTAGTAGTAGCTTTTTGATTGATTGTTTGCCACTTTAAGAGGTAAAGAAAAGGTTAATGTAAAATGAACGGTCATCTGCTGAGTTCTGGTGATTGGTTCCTATGATCTGAAGGCGTGTTTTAAAAGTATAAAATTTGGTTTTAAATGTTTTTAACTTATTCTGAGGAAGTTTCTGAATGAACAGAAATGAAAGTGCTTAATTTTACCGCATTTTGTGGAATTTTACAGCATTTTGTCACTTAATAAAACAGTGTTGGTGAATCTCTCCCTCCGTGTCTCTTTTTACAAATGTTGGTGCTGGTTCTCCTTTGGAGACATCTTTGAAATCCTCAAACTGTAGGGTGGCTGTCTTCCTGGAGCCATCTACATCTTGGGTGACCCCCACAGCAGATGAACTTATTGACCTTATTTCCCGCCGGACTTTCCGAGCCTATTCCCAGGTACCCAGACAAGTTTTTAGTTCCTCCTTCTGATAGACCTCAGTGGAGCAAAGGAATTCCAGTTGATGCCATAGTTGCGGCAGCAGCCACTAAGAAGGAGCTAGCTGAACAAAGCTCCTCTGTTGATCCACTGAACATGGAGTCCAAAGCAATAGACTGATTTGGAAAGTGTATCTCAGCAAAGTTTGTGTTGAGGTCTTTGAACTACCTGGAATGCATCACTTATTTGCAGAGAGATTTGACAAAGGAACTTTCAAACTCTCACTCAGAGTCCATGTCTGTGGAGGATCTCAAAAAGGTTTCTCCCCAGGTGTCCACTCTTGTCTATTTCTAATGCATCGATGAAGCTCATCTCCCATGCAGTAGAGGGTGCCACATGAGCTGAAGATTCTGGCATAACCATTAGAAGACATGCCTGGATGAGGCTATGTGAGTTTGCAGAAACCTTTAAGGCATTATTTGTTAATGGTTCCTTATGGCTTTTCCTTGTTCAGGCCATCAGTTAAAGATGCACTCACCTGCAGTGAACAGGAGGAAAAGACTCTCTGCTGTAGGAATCAGGTTTTGTACCCTTCAGCATACAGTCTCTATAAACCAACGAGGTGGTAAGAAGATATGATTCCAGAAATCTCCGGGACCTTTTGAGGATTCGCACGGGGGCACTTCTTCGAGGAGGAGGTTTCAGTGGACGATGTCACCGCAGTGGCTGAGGGGTCTGCAGAATCAAGATTTCAGAGACTCCTGAAGCAGTGCCCAACTGTCTGCCTATGGAGGCACAGGTCATTTTTCCTTGCACCTAGACGTCT
This sequence comes from Protopterus annectens, assembly GCF_019279795.1. Lineage (NCBI taxonomy): Eukaryota > Metazoa > Chordata > Ceratodontiformes > Protopteridae > Protopterus > Protopterus annectens. The sequence goes on from NC_056738.1 coordinate 75,718,548, forward strand.
GAACAAGTATCACAAAAAATTCACTGGTGCTAAGAATCATATCCAAAGGTTACTACATAACATTTTCACTTCCTCCTCCTGTCCAAAGAAAAAAATTCCTGATGTTCCACACAGTCAAAGGGAAGATACATCTCATGAAATATGAAAGCTGCTACAAAAAAGGGTCATACAGGTGGTCCCACCTGAACAGATAGGATTCAGAACTTACTCCTGCTTATTTTTAGTGCCATAGAAAACAAGGGACCTAAGACCCATCTTGGATCTAAGCAACTTGAACCAATATGTACAGAAGACAAAAGTTCTGAATGGTCATGGTTCAGTCCATTCTGCCTCTTCTGCACAAGGATGACTGAATGTGCTGTATAGATCTCCTGGATGCATCCTATCTCATCAAAGTAGACAGGAAATCCAGGAAATATCTGTGCTTTTGGCTGGGAAACCATCTTTACCCTTTCAGACTACTGCCCTTTGGTCTCACCACAGCCCCTATGGTGTTCGCTAAATGCATGGCAGTAGTGGCAGCTCACTTGAGACTCACAGGATAACTGGTGTTTCTATATCTTGGTGACTGGCTTCTCACCACCCCATCCAGGCATTAACTTCTATCAGCCAGGGATTACTCACTCCAGATTTCCAACACCTTGGGCATCTCAAACCATGCCAAATTGATCCTAGTACCCATACATTCCCTGGAACTTATAGGGAATTTGTTGAGTACTATGACTCCAGTAGCTTCCTTACCTCCTCATTGCATAACATCATTGAGAAATCAGGCATAGGCTATACTGTCTCATCCATCCCTTCCAGCAAAGATAGTACTACAAGCTCTGGGGTCAATGTCAGCTGCCATTCTTATAGTTCCTCTAGCAAGATTCTTTATGCGTATCCTTCAGTGGATCTTGGCAGTACAGTAGTCCATATACCAGGCCCTGTTGCTTCCCACAAGGCTCACTCCAATCTGCAAGCATCATGTTCGCTGGTGGATCCAGTCCAATGACCTGTTCCTGGATAGGCCTCTCTCCCTTCCTCCCCCAGTTGCCACAGTGACCATGGATGCTTCCCAATTGGAGTGGGGGGGGGCATTTCTTGGGAAAGATGGTCCAAAGCATGTGGTCCTCCTTGGAGATGAAGTTGCATATCACTGTCTTAAAGATAAGAACAGTCTTTCTAGCGTTGCAAGCCTTTCAGGACATTATCCCTCTGCAGACTATTGCAGTTCACACAAGCAATATGTCAGTAGTCTGGTACATCAGCAAACAAGGAGGAACTCGTTCTTATCATCTTTGCAGTGAGGCCATGAGGGTTTGTGAATGGGTGATCTCTTCGGACTGCTTTCTGATTACAGTGCACATAGCGGGGAAACCAACTCACTACCAGACAGACTCAGCAGTTCCATTCTCATTCACCCAAGAGTGGTCTCTCTATCAATCAGTAGGGAATGTGATCTTCAGCTGCTGGGGCCAGCCTTGCTGGGACCTGTTTAACTTGCCCTGAATAACAAATGCAGCAAGTACTTCACTCTGATCCCCTCTCCAGGGGAGTCATTGCAAGATGCTCTGATTCACAATTGGCTCCCAGTTCTCCTCTATGCTTACCCTCCTCTTCCCCTGCTTCTCAAATTCCTACGGAAAGCACACAGGCTAAAGAGCTCAATAATCCTCATTGCCCCCTTCTAGCTTCGTCAGGTTTGGATGTTCATCGTGTTTCACTGTTGCAGTCATTACTGTTGGGTTATCCTGCTGGCAGGCGACCCACAGTCGGCCAGAATTCCAAAGTCTAGGTCTCCTCTTCCCTGACGTCAGTGCGCCAGGGGTATAAAAGACGCAGCCAACACCATTTTCTTCGGTCTTTCTTGCTGCGCGGTGCCTGAAGCAAAAGCAGTTCGCAAGTGCCGGTCGGCTGACTCCTGAGATTTTCACAGATGAATTTCAGATCCGAAGTCTTCATTAAAGCTAAGTATCCCATTGGGGAAACTTTTTTCTTGCTCCAGACCGATGTCAGAAAAAGTTAACAATTGTATTTCTTGTGGGAAGCAAATACCTCATAAGGATTATCACGTTTACTGTATTCCTTGCCTAGGCCCTGATCATAACGTTGCTAGCTGTCATTTTTGTGTTAGATTCAACAAATGCACTATTAAGCGTCGCTTTGATTTTGCTTATCATTACTTTGGCCAAAAATTCAATTACATAATGCCGTTGGAACAACCGATGACCGGAGTTTCTAAAAAACGCAAGGAAAAAGAGAAAGACAGGCATCCAAGAACCAAAACCAATGACGAGGCTTCCGCTAAGCCAGTCGCCGGTATGCCGGTTCTCAGTGAGGCACTTTTGCAGCCCCTGACACCCCCTACCTCAGAGCCACAGGCCACTGACAACTCCCACGTGGAGCCAGCTAGGCCTCTGGATACTCAAGGTATTGGACACTCAGAAATCTTTCCCTCAGATGGGTCTGGAGCTGCTGAGCAGGCATTGGCTTCTGAGGGTGTTTTCAGACCTACACAGTTATATGTAAAGCCTACTTCAGCTTCAAAAGCAAAGCCTACAGCAGCTTTAAAGACAAAGAAACAAGTACAGCATTCTTCAGAACAGATTTCCATGCCTAAAAAAACAGATGCTCAAAATGGCCAAAGACCTTATTACCTTGACCAGGGGTTCCCATCCCCCTCCTAACAAAAGGCCTAGGCAAGAGACAGACTATGACTCTTCAGATTAGGTTTCCATTTTCTCTGACTCCTCTTCTGTACAGGAATACTCTCTTCCTCCCTATGAGGATTCTGATGCTGAAGAATCCATTCCTTCAGCCTCTCCTCCTGAGGATTTTTCTTTTGGGGAAACCCTGCATTCCATGAGGGAGCACTTCCACTGGGAGAGCCAAGATTACTCAGAATCAAAGAAAAGGCTCAGAGATTTTCTTTTACTTCCGCAGTACAGGCCTCTTGCTATTCCTCCTGTGCTAGACATTATAGATGATGTATTCTCAGAGTCTGGCTTTTCTCCAGATTCCTTACCTCCAGCTCCTGTTAAGCCAGACAGATATTACAGGGTTCCTGATTCTCATAAATTTCTTTATGAAAACCCTTCTGCTGACCCAGAAACTATTTCACAGGGTCCTTAGGGGGTTAAGGTTGCTACTGCTAAAAACCCTGTCCCTTCTGACAGGGACTCAAGGGCACTAGACAGATGGGGAAAAAAGGTTTACACTTCTGCTACTTTGGCTGTGAGGTCTTTAAATTGTTAATTTCATATGATTAAATATCAGCAATACTTAATGTCACTGTTAAAACAGAAAATGTTGACTAATTCTAATTGTACAGAAAATAAGGAAATACAGGATTTATTGCATGCAACTGAACAAGTGGGAAAGCATACATTGCAATGTGGTTTTGACTCTCTGGAGGCCTCCTGCAGGGCCGCAGTTACGGGTTCTGTCATTAGGAGGCACACTTGGTTAAAGGAACAAAATCTGCCTGATCATGTTAAAGCAAAATTATTAGATGCTCCTTTACAGCATGATACTTTATTTGGTGTTAAAGCAGAGGAGGTTTTGAAGAAAATGGAGGACAAAGCGAAATCTATGCAAACAGTAAAGGATTTCTTACAGGTGCAGCCACCAACATTTAGCAAGGACTGGCCTACAAAGAATTGGTCCTTTCCAGTGTCGGACAGGCCACAAAGAGGCAGATACAGATGTCCCAGAGGCAGATCCCAGCCACAGGGCTCATACAGGCCAAAATAGTGGGGTGCTTCTACCTCCAAAACTCGCCAGCACCAAGCACTTATCTTCTTGCAGCCCCCTTAGGGGGAAAACTAACACTTTTCTCTCAAAATTGGCACATGATCACCCAGGACAAATGGGTATTGAATATAGTGTCCCAGGGCTACAGGTTCCACTTTCACACCCTGCCAGAAGTGGCCTTAGGTCAACTGGTGCCCTAGGCAAAAGGGCTCCACGGCGCCCCCACCACACCACTTAGTGCCCCCATCCTGGTCTATCTACACCAAATGAATACTGGAAATGTGCCCCTGCTACAGCAGCACCCTAAGCGTCCGCCTAGTTGGCCTATGCCTAAGGCCGGCTAAAGGCAAAAGGTATGCCAAACCTGCCAGACAATCAATGGGCAGAGGCACAAGAACATGTTTCGAGCCTTATGCAAATGAGGGCCATTCAGCAAGTACCACAGAAGAGCAGGGACAAGGATTTTACTCAAGACTTTTCTTAGTCCACAGAAAGGACAAAACCTGGAGACCAATACTGGACCTGTCTGTTCTAAACACATTTCTGGACGTTCCAAAATTCAAAATGTTAACTCTGCAGCAGCTTCTGCCCATGCTGGGCAAGAAGACTTGGCTTGTAACTTTGGACTTAAAAGAGGCATACCTGCATACCAATCAGACAATCTTGCAGAAGATACCTCAGATTCATAGCTGGCTCAATGTACTACCAATTCTCTGTACTGCCCTTTGGCCTTATCTACTGCGGCCAGGGTCTTCACAGAATGCCTGGCACCAGTAATTGCATTTTGCAGACAAAGAGGAATTCAGATTTATCCCTACTTGGATGACTGCCTTATACAAGCAGAGAACAAGGACACTCTACTAAAGCATCTGGCGTTCGTAAAAAGATTATGAATTTGTCTAGGGTACACAATAAATGAAAAGAAATCAAAACTAGTACCCTCTCAAGAGATAATATTCCTGGGTGCAAGCTTAAATACAACTGCCCAGATGGCTTATCTCATGCCAGACAAACAAAGACAACTAACTTCTTACTTCAAAATGTTGGCAACAAAGACCCAGTTATCTGCAAGAAAAATTCTACAGGCTTTGGGCTTCATGGCATCCTGCATACTGCTAATTCCATATGCCAGACTGCATATGAGGAAACTTCAATGGTAACTAAAAAGTGTCTGGACTCAACATTGTCAAAACCTGGAAGCATTAATTACCCTCATTCCTTGCCTGCTACAGCCTTTCACTCTACCCACAGCCAGGCAGACAATAACAGCAGATGCATCAGACTATGCCTGGGGAACACACATGGCAGGAAAATGTATTCAGGGAACATGGCCCATGGCCCACAAGCCAAATGCATCTACATATCAATCAAAAAGAGATGCTAGCTGTTCAGAATGCCTTGACAGCCTTCAAGGATTTACTCCATCCACGACAAGTACTGATAAGGACGGACAATACTACAGTCATGTGGTACATAAACAAGCAGGGAGGCACACATTCCTACCCCCTCTGCAGACAAGCCATGACTTTATGGAACACAGCATTAACTTATCAAGTACACCTGCAAGCACAATTCGTGCCAGGAAAGAACAATACTCTGGCAGATGAACTAAGCAGAAACCTTATGGATCCCCACAAATGGAAACTGGATCCACTAGTCTTCAACATGATAAAGGAATGGGGATGCCCAGACATAGATCTATTTGCCTCCCCTCACAGCTGCCAACTACAGAAATTCTGCACAAGGACTTATCACAAGCAAGTATGGAAAGTGGATGCTCTATCATTCAGCTGGGAAAGTCTAACAGTATATGCCTTTCCTCCTCTGCCTCTCCTCCCCAAGGTACTCCTAAAGGTCAGACAAGAGAAGCCAAGAATGATCCTGATTGCCCCAGACTGGCCACGCCAGCACTGGTACCCAATCCTAAAACACTTGTCTCAAGGCCCAGCCTGGACACTGCCTGTTATTCCTCACTTACTAACCCAGCGAAACAATCAGATTCTGCACAGCCAACTCAGGACCCTAAATCTGGCAGCATGGTGGATAATTTAACCATTCAAAACACTCCTCTCTCTAAAGCAGTGATGGATGTTATTTTGGAGGCCAGGAGGCCCAGTACCAGGAAATCTTATGCAGACAAATGGAAAAGATTCTGTGCTTGTAACCAGGCACAAGGACTTCACACATCTGTACCAAATATTCCTCAGATTTTACAATACCTAACTGAGATGCTGGAGAAAGGCCTATCCTTTTCATCAATTAAAATTCATGTTTCAGCCATTTCTGCTCATTACAATATGGAACCTCCTATTTTTTCCTATCCATTGATAAGGCAGTAACTCAGAGGGGCCAAAAACATAAGATCTCCAAGGAGAGCCCCAATACCTGCATGGGACCTCAATTATGTGTTGGAAAAACTCACACTGCTGCCTTTTGAGCCAGCCAATACAGCTGATATAAAGTTTTTATCTTGGAAAACAGCTCTGCTCCTAGCAATAACCTCTGCAAGATGAGTTTCAGAGTTACAGGCATTCATGGCTGTGGAACCTTTCATCATTTTCCACCCAGACAGGGTTTCTCTAAGAACAAACCCTACATTTATGCCCAAGGTAGTGTCCAGTGTGGCCCTCAACCAAACTATTCATCTGCCTACCTTTTATCCAAACCCACAGAATAAGGGTGAGAGACTTCTGCATTCTTTGGACATACACTGACAACTACGCTTCTACTTGGACAGAACTAAAGCTTTCAGAAAAACTGAGCAACTTGTAGTGGCATATGCTGCAGCATCTCAAGGAAACCCTATCTCAAAACAGACTATCTCAAAATGGATAGGCCACTGCATTCATTTCTGCTACTCACAACATGGCAAATCAGTGCCCAAGGCCATTAGACCTCATTCTACCAGGGCAGCAGCCACTTCAGCAGCCTTTCTCAGAGGAGTACCAACCAAAGACATTTTAGAGGCTGCAATGTGGAGTTCAGTGCACACTTTTACAAAGCACTACCATTTACCTCTCTATTCTAAATCCAGAGCAGGCTTCACCACTGCAGTTTTGCAAGGCCTTATAGCCTCTCCTAATCCTCTTTAGGACCAGCCACCCAGCCTTAGCTTTGGGATTCAACCCAACAGTAATGACTGCAACAGTGAAACACGATGAACATAGTACAGTTGTGCACTTACCATAAATGTAGATGTTCGAGTGTATTCACTGTTGCAGTCCAGGTTACCCACCTTTCATCCCCCTCTTTCCTGGGACTTACCTATACTTCTCTATCTTATACAATCTATGTGGTGTATTTGCTTGTAGATGAAGGAAATGTTTATTAACTGCATGCATACTTATTGGCATAATATTTTTAGCCTATTTTTGGGGCACCTGACATCTGGGGCAAGAAAAACTGAAGAAAATGGCGTCAGCTGTGGGTTTTTTTATACCCCTGGCGCACTGACGTCAGGGAAGAGGCGACAGCAACCAACGCCGGACCTAGACTTTGGAATTCTGGCCGACCGCGGGTCGCCTGCCAGCAGGATAACCCAGCAGTAATGACTGCAACAGTGAATACACTTGAACATCTACATTTATGGTAGGTACACAACTGTACTTTCTCCTTCTTTGGTCTCACTTTTAGTATCCCCATGGATACTGATGCCCACTCAGGACCTCTTATATCATCAGTCAAGAATTCAACATTTCATTCTCCATGCCATCAAGCTAACAGCATGGTTTCTTCACTTCTAGTAAAAGTCAGACACTCCAGGCTTGCTTCCCCTGTTCAGGAAATTATCTTGGTCTCCCAGAAGGCTTCCACCAAGGAAGTCTACAGAAGCAAATGGGAAAGGTTTTCTGTTTGGACTTCCAGTGAGAATATTGATCCCTTTTCAGCACCTACTTTGGCCATTCTTTTTCTCATTACTCTTTTTAAGGAAGGGGCTAGTTTCTCTACTGTCAAACTTCAGTTGGCTACCATTTCCAGTTTCCATGCTGGAAACAATTCCTTCTCACTGGCTTCATCCAGATTATGTAAAGCCTTCAAGAAGGGAGTTTTTCCCCTCAGACCACCAATAAAGGATCCCTCTCCTCCTTGGGATCTTATTGTGGTAGTCCTTCAGGGGTTAACTCAGAATCCCTTTGAACCAGCAGACAAATGCAATATGAAGTTTCTTTTTAGAAATTTTTTTTAGCAACTATCATTCAGCAGAAAGAATTTCTGAACTTCAGGCCCTATCAGCTAAACCTCCTTACATTAGTTTTCATAAGGGCAGGGTGTCTCTATGGAGTAACCCTTCCTTTATTCCTAAAGTAGCAATGGGAGACTAACATTAACCAGGCCATTCATTCACCAGTTTTCTTTCCAAATGTTACAAATAAAGAAGAATACATGCTTTACCTTCTCCATGTACACAGACAATTACATTTTTTATCATCATAGAACAAAACAGTGCAGGAAGTCTGATCAGCTGTTTGTATCCTTTTTCCCTAACTGGTTGGGTCAGGCAGTCTCAAAGATTCTCTGGCGAAATAGATTACTGATTACATTTCATTGATTTATTCTCAAAAAAGATTAGAATTGCTTCACCCCACTAGAGTTTACTCCCCTAGGTCTGTGGCTACTTCATCTGCCTTTTCCTTGAGAACTTCCATTGATGATATCTGCCCTGCAGCTATTTGGTCAAAGACTCATACTTTTGTTACACATTGCAAATTAGAAATGGTCTCCAGCAGCAGAGCTTCCTCTGGTTCGACAGTCTTCCAGCATTCCTTCTGTAGGGCCTCCTGAGAGTTATGTAGCTGGTGACTCTGAACCATTTGTGAGGAAGAATGAAAAGGACATCAGATTTGAAAGTTATATAGTTACTATAACTTGGCATCTGTGTTTTCAATTTCATACTTCCTCACCTTCCCTCCAATCCATCCCCTGGCCTTGTCACTCCTAGAAGTACCTGTCAGATGGTATTGGAATCTTTAAGTTCCTGGTTTGAGCCTCAGATGTTTTCTTATATCTGTTTCTAGCTCTATAATAAGATGTGAAATTGGGCAGCAAACTTGATCTGAGGAATTGGGGTCAGACTAGAGCATTATGGGTATAAGGAGTAGCTTGAGAATTGGATCTGAAGTCTTATATGTAGCTGAGTCAGATCCAAGGATTGGATCCTAGACCCATTTGTGAGGAAGAATTAAAATGGACAACACAGGTGCCAAGTTATGGTAAGTACATAACTTCCAATTATATAAAATTAATGAAGATAAAACATAAATAATGTACCCACATACAAATTGGTTCAGCAGTATCCACTTTTATGAGGACATGGCAATATGAAGTATTTAGGACTATGGATTAAAAACACTACAGTTATGGCAACTAAGGATATGTGGGAAGAGACTAAAAAGATAATACAAAAACTGAGAAACTGGAAGCTCTTCTTTATGGATATATATATATATATATATATATATATATATATATATATATATATATATATAGAACGATACAAGCAGTGACAATCCCTTTAGTTGTATATATGGGTCAGGCATGTTTTTAGCAACTAGAGAAGAAGCTTGAACAATAATTTAAAAAAAGAGAGGAAAAGGACAAGAGTTAAGTGGGAAAAGCTGATCCTTGCAATAGATGTTTAGGATTACCTGATTTGAAGGGGTATTTTACAGCTATACCATTAAGGGTCATATACATAACACATGTGGAAGGTTATAATTCAAAGTGAAAAGATGATAATGAAGCAGGGGGAAGTTCAACAAATAAAGTGAGATTTTGGATGTAGATCGTTATGGAGAATAGTAATAATTATACACAATATTATAGTCATAAAGTAGCAGAAAGTATTCTAAGAACTAAGTGAACATGCGAATGGATACAGAAGATCTGAAGTTGTTGTCTTTGTTTGCTCTTCAACCTGTGGGTACTCTAATCCGGCATGGATCCAACTCGGCTGCCTTTCCATCTTCTGATCCAAGCTCCAAGCTCTTCCCCTACACATAATGCCCCTGTCCCCTCCTCCCTTCAAATCTCATTTGCTGCACTAGCATAAGCAACGTGATCCACTGCTTTGAGCTTCCTTTGGGTAAGTGACTGATTTATTTTGTGAGTTTCTGTCCCCTTTTTACTTACATTTCTCTCATTTCTATCCTTTTCTACCCTCCCTACCCTTGCGCTATTCGTTGGTTAAAAAAAAAAAACCCTCTTCTTCTTCTTAGTCTTATTTCTGTCTGGAGGTATGTGTGTGTAAGGGTTGTTCTGGTTGGGCCTCCTTGCTGCGACTATGTCGGAGAATCCCAAACCAGGCTTCAGAAAGTGCACGGACTATGTCCATAAGCTCTCCCCAGCTGATGGCCACACTCTATGCTTAGTATGTTTAGGGTTTTCCCATCTTAAGTCTTCCTATTCCATCTGTGTGGGCTTCAACCCCTGTGCATTGATGGACAATAGGAACAACCTAATTTTAAAAGGCCTTCTCCCCTACCTCTGGGGCCCAGGCTTCCTCAACTCTGACTACTACTTCTGTCTCCGCCCAGGCCTCTGGGACACAAACACCCATCAAGAGGTCCAGGGATGGGAACAAGCAAAGACACCGGGACAGGCCGAAGAATTGATCCCCTGATTACTCATCCTCCACTGGTCCTTCAGCCAAGGTTCTCTCGGCCCGCGACCGGAGTCTCCCTGGCTCCATTCACCTCCCTTCTCCCCAGAGCTGGAAGAGCTTCAGATCTGTTGGCCAGCCCGCGCTTCACTCCCCACTGACCCTCCAGCCCAGTATTGGTGGCCTCATCATCCCAATCCACCCGCAGCCTTTCTGAAGCAGAGATGGACAGGGTGATGTGGAAATTTATTCGCACTGAGATACAGATGGGAGTCCTGCCTGCTCCCTCTCCCTTCAGAGCAGGGGGCATGCAGTCCACATTCCTACGGATTACTCCTTTTCTGATCTGAACACTGGTTTTGGAAGCTGCAGATCCAAGGAGACTCTGCATCGAGGGGTCGGCGTCGACTGTACCTTGTACCTCAATGCCAGTCATTACCTTGAGTAGTTCAGATCTGATGAGTTTGGCTCTGTCTGGCTTTCACAGCCATAGCCTTAGCACTGGATCCAAGGGGAGGGTGTTGGCTCTGAGTCTTTCTGAGCAGAGCCTTCCAGTCGGAGTCTCGGCACCTAGAGGTTCAGCTCTGACTCCCCCATTGATCCAGAGGGTGGCTGACCTGACTGTACTTCCTTCTCAGACAGTTCGCTCCCCCTCTGCCTTTGATGTGGTGGAGAGGGTTCTTTCGATACCATTGAGACCCTTTACTATCTCATCTTTGTACTACACCCTGGCTCCCTCTGTTTCTGATATGGGTTCTACCATCATGCTACCTCAGGGACAGCCTGCCTTCTCTCTGCCCAGGGAGCTCCCACTTGGGAACAGCCAAACATTTTTGAGTCTTCCCTAGAAACTCCCCCTGAGGAGTTACATTGAAAACATACATACAAAAAGAGGCACATTGATTCCCCACCAGAGTCCCTCATGGAGGACACCAATTTTGAGGAAGGGAAAGGTTCCCCCCGAGGATGCCTCCTTTGGAGTCAGCAATAAGATCCTTTGTCGTTCGTCAATGAGGGGGATGGTCTGCTCAGAAACCCAGCTCAGACCGATCAGTGTTCCTGGAGGCATTTGGCAAAGGACCCTCTACAATCCCAGGTGCCCCTCCCCCGCATCCACTGGTGGATCGAATTACATATTGGGCATGGAAGGAACCGGACACAGTGGAGCCAATCCCCAAATGCCCTGACAAGATTTTGAGTGCTCCCACAGATAGGACCCACTGGACCAAGGGATCCCCGTCGATGCCATGGTAGTGACAATGGCCACTAAGAAGGAGCTCACGTAGGAGAGCTCCATTGTCCATCTGCAAGATCGAGAGTCTGGGATGATGGATCACTTTGGGAAGCGGGTGTATGCTTCAGCCATGTTTTCGGTACGTGTGCTGAATTATATGGCACACATAATTAGAATCCAGTGAGACCTTGTCAAGGAGATCACTGGGTCTACCCCAGGGTCCATGACAGCAGAGGATCAGAAGGTTTTCTCTTCTCACATGTTGAAACAAAAAACACCGTAGCAGGCTCCAGACCTTTTGTATAGTCCATATTATATGAAATAACTGTTGAAATTTCACAGCACAAACAATTCCACAAAAAGTTCAGGCTCCAAACCTTTTTTAATAGTCCAGAATATATGAAAATGTTAAAATGCCACAGCACAAACAATTCCACAAGAAGTTAAGCGCTTTCACTTACGTCTATCCCAATCTTCTCACATGGCCTCTCTCTCATCATTTGCTAACAACTCTATGCGGCTTCTCTCTCATGCCACTGAGTGCACCACTAGAGCTGCCAGGACAGGCGTTGCCATCAGGCATCATGCCTAGCTCCAACTCTGTGCATTCCTGGAACCCTGTAAGGCATCCTTTACTAATGCCCCGTACGATGGTTCCACCCTCTTTGGAAAGTCGGTTTGTGATACTCTTGTCCAGAGCAAAAAGGATGGGAAGACTCTGCTATCGAGATCCGCTTCTCCACCCCCCAATGGACCTCTTCAAGGAATCAGCGGGAGGCAAATAAGATGCATTTCCGAATGTCTCAGAGCTACTCCCAGGACACTCAGGACTTGCCTTCCCCTAGAGGCAAAGGGGGATTCAATAGACACCGCCCCCGAGGCAGAGGGGGTCCGAGGAGTCAGGATTCTCGAGAGCCTTTCTCAGACAGACCTGCTCAGCAGCCCTGAAGGGTTACCTGGCTGCTCAGCTCTGGAGGCAGTTTGGGGATGCTTCTCACTACACCCAACAGCCTGGGAGTCTATCACAAATGATTGTTGGGTGTTGCAGATCATATCCAGAGACTATTCTATCCCTTTCAACCAATCACCTTTTCCAACCAACCCCCTCCCAGATGTTCCACCCACTCAAAGGGAGGAAGCAGAGCTGGAAATTGCAAAGCTGCTAGAAAAGCGAGTCATCCATCCCATCCCCCAGACCAGACCAGATTAGGCATTTATTCCAGATTCTTTTTGGTGCCAAAGAAGATGAGGGACTTAAGATCCATTCTGGATCTTTCCATTCTAAATCTGTCAGTTGCCAAGACAAAATTCCAGATGGTCAGTCTTCAATCTATCCTACCCTTTCTGCAGGAGAACTACTGGATGTGCTCGGTCGACCTTCAGGATGTGTACTACCACATCAAAATGGACAGGCTCTCTCAAAGGTTTCTTCACTTCCAGCTGGGGGCCAGTCATTACCAGTTCACATCATTCCCCTTTGGTCTCACCACAGCCTCCAGGCTCACCTGAGATGACAGGGATTCCAGGCCTTCCCCTACCCGGATGATTCGCTCCTTGCTGCACCTTCCAGGCATCAACTCTGCCAAGCAAGGGATTCCCTATTTCACTTAGCCCACCAGTTGAGCATAAACATCAGCCTCAACAAATATTTACTGACTCTGGTTCAAGTGCTAGATTTCATTAGACCCCGGTTGGACATGATTCAAACCAAGGTCTTCCTAACCTCAGAGAGGATCCAGTCTCTGAATCTACAGTCCACTGTATCCTTCAAGCTCAGTCACCAATGGCAGAATTGGTATTATGGGCGTTGGAGTTCCATGGTGGTCACAGTCACTCTCTTACCAATGGCTCAACTATGAAACCGGGTACTTCAATGGACCCTTGAGTTTAAGTGGTCTATGCTAGATCTTCCATTGTCTCACCCTATTTGAGTATCTTGGGTGTGCAGGGACTCTCTTTTGTGGTGGATCCATTCCCCAGATCTTCTCTGGGGTTGTCCCATTCTTCTGCCTTCCCCTATGGCCACAGTGACCACAGATGCCACCCTACTAGGGTGGGGGGTACAACTTGGGAAGGACAGTCCAAGATACGTAGTCCCCCTAGAAGACTCAATTGCATATCAGTGTTCTGGAGATGAGGGCAGTGCTCCTAGCATTGCAAGCTCTCCATGCCCATATTCCCCTAGGGATGATTGCTCTCCAGACAGACAACATGTCTGTGGACTGGTACATCAACAAGCACTGGGGAACCAGGTCTTATCCCCTGTGTTGAGAGGTCATGAGAGTGTGGGAGTAGGCGATCTCCACCGGCCGTTTTCTGGTGGCAGTGCACATTCTGGGGCGGTCCATCATTCTAGCCAACAGGCTCAGCGGGTCTATCCTGATGCCTTACAAGTGGTCTCTGAATCCTTCGGTAGTGAAACAAATCTTTCTCAAGTGGGGCCAGAATGGTGCGATCTCTTCGACTCTCCTTTCAACACAAAGTGCATTGAGTTTTTCGCTCTGAACCCCTCGAAGGGGGGAAGCCCTCAGAGATGCTCTGGTTCATGCTTGGCCCTCCAGTCTTCTGTATGCATATCTTCCTCTGCCCCTCATACCGATATGTCTTCAGAAAGCTTGCAGGCTGAGGAGCTCCATCATCCTCATTGCCCCACTCTGGCCTCACCAAGTATGGTTCCCCTCTCTGTGGTCTGAGGTTGTGTCCGCTGTGGATATTAGATATGATTCTGGATCTCATCTCTCATCCCTCAGGGATTCCCCATCCAGATCTGGTCAGTCTGAAACTCACTGTTTGGCTGCTCCAGTTCCCATGATAGGACTCCTGTGTTATCCTCACCATTCAAAAGAATTTTGGTGATGGCTCACAAATCTTCTACTAGAAGGGTTTATTCCAGTAAGTGGATACGTTTTTCTATTTGGGTCTCTCAGCGTGACCTGGACCCCTTCACTTCTCCGGTTCAGGTGGTTTTAGATTTTTTAGCAAGTATCTTTCAGCAAAGTGCCAGTTCTTCTATGATCCAGGTCCAACTGGCAGCTATATATAACTTTTGTGTAGGCAACAACATGGCTTCTCTAGCTTCTTCTAAGCTTTGTAAAGCCTTTTTGAAAGGCACCTTCTTACTTTGGCCACAGGTTAAGGACCCAACACCTCCCTAGGATCTCATGCTCTACAAGCTATGGTCACATCCCCCTTTGAACCTGCAGCCATAGTGTACTTACAGTTTCTGTCCTGGAAGATGGCTTTTTTGATTGCTATTACATCTGCCAAAAGGGTCTCAGAGCTTCAAGCATTATCGGTCAAGTTCCCCTATTTGGTATTTCATAAAGACAGGGTGTCATTGTGTACTAATCCAGCCTTTCTTCCTAAAGTAGCTTCGGAAATCAACATTAATCAAGTGATTAATCTCCCAGTTTTCTTTCCAAATTTTCAAAATAAGGGAGAGTACAAACTCCACTTGTTAGATATGCACAGACAGCTATGTGTTTACCTGCATAGGACAAAGTCATTTCGTAAGTCTGACCAACTTTTTATTTCCTATTCTAAGCCCTTTTTAGGGAAACCAGTGTCGAAGGTCACCGTTGCCCATTGGATTTCCCAGTGCATTTCCCTGGTCTATTCAGCTAGAGGATTAACTCCGCCAGGTCACTAGATCTATGGCTACTTCAGCTGCCTTCTGGTTCAGAGTTTCTCTGGACGATATTTGTTTTGTGGCTACTTGGCCTTCTTCACACACTTTCATCTCACGTTATAATTTGGACATTTTATCCAGAAACAGGGCATCTTTTGGTACTACCGTGCCATGGAATATCCTTCTATGAGGGCCTTCCAGATGTTTAGTAGCTGGGGATTCTGTCCACAGGTTGAAGAACAAATAAAGACAACTTCAGATAAAGATGTTATGTACTCACCATAATGTTCCATCTGAGTTGTTGCTCTTCATTTGTCTTCAACCATCCCTCCCTCCTCCCCCCTGCCTTTTATAGGCTGTGTGGTGGTCTGGATAGATGCTGAATGATCACCATATGAGTATGCTTCTATTCTCCTCTGCTTGATTAGGGAGATCCTTGCTGTAGGATAAGAATTTGGATCAGATTGGAATGCTCTGGTGGGCAGCAAATTTGATCTGAATGGAGGAGGGAGACAGGGGCATTATGGGTAGGGGAGAAGCTTGGAGCTCGGATCAGATGCTGGTGGCCGAGTCAGATCTGTGCCGGATTCGAGTACCCACAGGTTGAAGACAAATGAACAGCAACAACTCAGATGGAATGTTATGGTGAGTATTTTGCCAGTAGGGATGACTGCAAGTAGGGATACAGAAAATAGGCAAAAAGGAGCTGGAATTTACTGGAGAAAACTGGCAAAGTAATAAAGATATTGGTATCAAATAACTTGAGAGGGAAAGGTAACTAAGTGGAATGAGGCCGAGGAGACATTTGGACTTCAGGCTAGAGACTGCCTTCTGGACCTGGGATTGATATCTGAATATAGGCAAAGAGAAACATATAGGCAATATCTGAATAAAGGCAAAGAGAAAAGTATATGCAAATCTTAAGTGAAATCTGCTCTGGTGGAGTTTTTAGTTGAAACTAGAACAGAATATGATGTTAAAAAGGGGTGATTAGTAAGGCATATAAAATATTGCATGCTAAAGTACAGTTATGTAGGTAAGCTTACCATATCATTAGATGTTGGAATGATCACTGCTGAAGTACCTTTAGCTGTATGGGGTTATATCCTTGCAAAGGATATAACAACCGCCCAGCGTCCAAAGCTTCAGGACACCTTCCACATCCCCAAACTGTCTGGCAATTCAGGTTGAGCTGACTAAAAGACAAGTTTGAGCACCAAGCCCTTCAGAGCTTTCCTGCCAGTAGAGAAGGAGGCAGGGCCCTGAAAGGACAATTCTAGGAAGAATGAAAAATAAATAATAACAGTACCAAAAACACAACACACTAAAAAACAACAGCAGGGTGGAGGGAGGGAACAGCTACTTCAGAAGTGATTATTCGAACATCTACTGTTAAGGTAAGTTTACTTACATGACTGTACTATGGTCATCATAATAATCACTGTTGCAGTAGCCTTTGCTATATGGATAGATTACCCTAGCTTACTACATTTGGAAGATGGAAGGAGAAGAGTCCATCAGATCCTGGAGAATGATCTTAGACAAGGAATCAAACTTGCAGTATTTTGTAAAAGTATTTACAGAAGACCAAGTTGCAGCTTCTAAAATAGTTCAAGAAGCCAACCCTTTCCACAAAAGCCTTAGATGAAGCCAAGGTACTGGTAGAGTGGGCTTTGACCCTACCTGGAATAGTTTTGTTGGTGTTGCCTTAGACATCTATTTGGAAATTGTTTTGACCAGGTTGTCCCTACCTACACAAGAAATGAACAATTGATCTGAAGATCTGAAAGACTTGGTTCCTGAGTTCTCTGAGAACATCCAAGGTATGAAGTATCCTTTCTCCCTCACTTTTGGGTTCAGGAATGAAAACAGGGAAATGGATAGTTTGGCTTAAAGTAAACTTGGATATCACTTTAGCCATGATAGAAGCATTGGTTCTCAAAGTAGTCCTATCCCTGTGGAAAATGAGATGGGGATTACTCACCATATGAGTTTTGCAACTCAGATACCCTTACAGAGGTCAGAGCAATTGGGAAAAATGTTTTCCATGTTAAGAACCTTGAGTAATTACAATTTGCTGGTTCAAATGGAACAAGTGTTAGCATCTCTACTTCAAAATTAAGATCCCAATGAGGGGCCACTGGTTTTCTTTGAGACCTCTTATGCCAAACCCCTTTCAAAACATTTTAACATGAGAATGCATTGAAAGAGAAGGATCCATGGACAGACATAGTGAAATGACCGATAAATGAACCTTGATAGAGGAATAAGAAAGGCCATAGAGTAGTAACTCTCACAAATATTATAAAACAGCAGAATAACTAGCTCTGAATGGGTGCTGGTTATATTGTTGGTACCAACTACAAAATCTATTTCAATTTGCTATTATGTGGTTTTCAAGAAGCAGGCTTTTTTGCTTCCATTAGTAACTGCTGCATGTCCTCAGTAAACAGGTGCCTAAAGGGAATTAAGACCCTATTATCCAGGCAGTTAGTTGATGGTTGATGTTGTGGTTTATCAGACACCCCTGTTCTTGTGTGAGTAGATCCATTCTGTGAGGATGCTTGTGGTAATTTCCTCTGGCCATTTCCAGAACAAGAGAGAAACATAGTTGCCTGGGCCAGAAGGGACTCGCCACAATAACTTTGGGGAAGGCCTTCTGAATCTTCATAACTACCATGGATATTAGTGGAAAGGGTGTACAAGCTTACAGGAACATTCTTGTCCATGAAAAAAAGGCATCTGCTTTCCAGGTCTTCTTGCATGGAGTTCTGGAGCAGAAGCTTGCTAGCTGATTGTTCAGAGGAGGCAAAAAAGTGTACTTGAGGAACGTCCCACAGATAGATCAGTTCTGTGAAGACCCCTCTGATCTAGTTTCCATTCATGAGGGCCTGCCCTTGTCCTGCTTAACCTGTCTGCCACACAGTTTTGTTTTGAAGGAATGTAGGATGCCTGTGAAGTGAGATTTTGCTGTGATGCTACATCCCAAGCTAGCATGGCTAGTCTGCAGAGGGGTAAAACCTGGTTCCGTCTTACTTTTTGATCTACCACATGTCTTGTGGACCAAAGATGTTTCAGAGTATTGAGTTCTTGATTCAGGGCATGCATCTAGTTTATATTTATATGCTTGCATCTGTCCTTGGTGTTCCACACATGGACCAAAAATATACCACAAACAACTGGACATTCTATGAAAATCTACATTAGGGGGAAAAAGGCAGCGGCAACTATGTACTGCGCAGCCACTTGCACCTACAGACAGAGCATGCTGAAGTATATATTTTAGATGTTCTGGACTACCAGAAGCTGGCAGAAGAGCAATAAAGTCCTTTTATCAAATGGCATTATATCTGATGTTGTCCTTTTCATTTGTTCCTCAATAATTAGGTATTGAATCTGACTTGGCTGCATACATTAGGCTCTTGGATACAACTCATGAGCTACCCATAATGCCCCAGTTAACTAGCTGTACCTCAGATCCATACCTCTCACATCTTAATGCAGAAAATCTGGACAAAGCCTTACATAATGTGGGACAAAGATCCAAAAATAGGGAGAGATTTTAAGTATTATTCTTTTAAACTTAGAAGGTTGCTATAATAACAGGATTTGTTTAAACATACATTTTCTGAAGGATTTGAAGTCTGAAACTCACATGTATGTCATTATTTAGTGACTTCAATCCTCAGCTCATCCCACTAATTTGCCATAAAACCACACATTTTATAAGGAACAGACCAAGAATATGAGGCAAAAATCAGGACATTTTGCGAAAATCTGGACAGTTGAGAGGTATGCCTCAGATCTCGTTTGCTGCTACAACACTACAGATGCAGATCCTACTCTGAGAGCTCTTTTGGGTATTTCTGTACTTATTGTAGGTAGTTTTTTTGCTTTTTAATTTTCCCTTCAGTCTTTACAATCACCCACCTCGCTCTCTTGGTTGTTATTTTTTGGGTATCTTTACCAATAGTTTTCCCCCCTCTCTTGTTCTACCTATTGGTAGCTTTTTTCAGTACCATAGTTGGTATTTACCTATACCGCTTACTAATTTTTTGATACCCACAAGAGTGTATTCTCTTTTACCATTGCTGTTGGTTGATATATAAAAAAATCTTTTGTCTTCTTAACTTTCCACCTTTATTAGCTTCTTCAAAGTTGTGCAAGGCCTTTCTAAAAGGTACTTTCTTTCTTAGACCTCCAGTGAAAGACCCATCACCTACTTGGGATTTAGCAGTCATACTGCAAGGGTTAACTCAACAATGCTTTGAACCAGCAGCTAAATGTGATTTAAATTTTTTGTCTTGGAAAACAGCCTTTTTGGTAGCCATTACATCTGTGAGATAAGTTTCTGAACTCCAGGTTCTATCTTCCAAATCTTACATTATTTTTCACAAAGATAGGGTCACCTTATGAACAAATCCATTATTTTTACCTAAGGTAGCAACCAAAACAAATATTAGTCAAGCTATTAATTTGCCTGTCTTCTTTCTAAATTTCACTAATTGGGAGAGTACATGCTGCATCTTTTAGATTTACATAGACAGCTACATTTTTATCTTCACAGAACAAAAGATTAAAGAATGTCAGAACAACTCTGTTTTCTTCTCTCTGAACAGATTTGGTTCACCAGTTTCTAATGTTACACTGGCCAAGTAGATCGCTAGCTGCATTTCCTCTGTTTTTACTCTCGGCGAGTTCTCTCTTTACCAAAACCTCCCAAAGTACATTCTTCTAGATCCATGGCTACCTCTTCCACTTTTTGGTTTAGAACTTCCATTGATGACATTTGTGCAGCATCTACCTGGTCTAACCCCATACCTTTATTGCTCATTATAAACTAGTTGACATCCAGAAGCAGAGCTGCTTTTGATTCTTCAGTACTCCGGTATATCCTTCCATGAGGGCCACTCAAGATTCACATAGCTGGGAACTCTGTTCCAGTCATTGAGGAACGAAAGAAAAGGACAACTTCAGATATTAAAGTTGCATACTCACCATAACTATGTGTCTGTGTTGTCCATTTTCATTCTTTCTTAACTCCCGTCCCTCCTTCTCCCTTCCTTTCATCTTCTGGAGTGACCCTGTGGATATTGTAGAACCCTTTATTCTAGGTTTGAGCCCCAGCTTTGTCTCCCCTTTTATGACTATATGTTTAGGGCTTATAAGGCAGCAAACTCGATCTGAGGTAAGGTTAGTTGACTGGAGTATTATGAGTAGTGGGAGGAGCTCATGAGTTGGATCTGAGAGTTGAGTGTAAGCGGCCGAGTGAGATCCAAGATCATATCCGATACCCAATCATTGAGGAAGAATGAAAATGGACAACGCACATGCATAGTTATGGTGGTGAGTACATAACTAATTTATTAAAGGTAAAACTTATTTTCTTAAACAATGTCACCCTCATGATCAAACCATACCAACCTTGAGTAAATCCTGCACTACTCATGCACAATCATGGATTATTGCTAAAATACTTTTTGTTTATTGCAACCGTGGTTTATTATGACTTAATTTTACACATCATCTGGAAAAATATACTATGTTTTCTAAGTAATTATTTTTTAAGCTTTGTTTTGCCTTTATGTATTGCAACTAGGGTGGGTGTGACATCATGCTTATTGCATACAATTCCTTAAAGCATTTAATGCAATTCTGGGGCTAAATTTCACTCTTTCAAGATTAGTATTAATAATCCTATTGTACTGTTATAAATACTGTATTTCATTATACAGTTGCTATAAACCTGGTATCATTATTTGTTTATATAAAACAATCAAACATCCATGCACTTTCATTACAACAGTTACTGTATAGCAGGTATAGGCAACTATTAAAGCTTCTAGTATGCAACTGTTTTTTGTATATGGACTTTTGCACACCACCAGTGGGGCATCCTTTTATTGTAATGCAGCACCTATTGTAAAAATGTCGTTACCTTTATTTGTGGGAACATTGCCCCACTATGGCCCTTATTCATTCCCCTCTGCTTGGGTTAAGGGTTGTGTTTACTGACAGTTTTTTCTTGGTATTTATTTCAGTAATTATTTCTACTATTGCATTGAACGGGTCATTTTACAGTTCATTGCACAAAAGAGCCCATTTTCTTTGCTAGAAAAAAAGGCTTAGACTTAAGTTTGCCAGATCTATCAGGCTGTGTGTGTGTGTGTGTGTGTGTGTGTGTGTGTGTGTGTGTGTGTGTGTGTGTGTGTGGTACTGAAAATGAGCCATCATCTAGTGCCCTTGTTCTCTTTGGACCTTACCGCTATCTGGCCAACTGCAAGTGGTGTCATAATTTTACATGTCACCTTGTGCTCTCTGTCTTGAGGACTTGAAAAGAAGAAAGAGCAATGCTGAACAATATTCAGAGGATTACTGCTGTAAAGAAACCTAGCACAAATAATACATGGATGGTGTAAACAATCAAAAAATCAGACCTGAGGTGCACAGACTTGAGTCCTTTTCAAGTCTGCTGTGCCCATAGCAGTATCCTTTCCCTTGCAGGCTGCTTCCTCTTATGATAAGATGCAAACTCTCTGTTCCGTATCTATCTGTCTAACCTGAGGGACATGCTACCAAGACCACACTCTTGGATGTGACTTTGTGGTTGAAAATTTAGCTGACAGAATGATTTTTTATTAACCATAACAGGTACAGGTTCATACAATGGTTCATTGGTATTTCCAGTAAACATAATCTCCTTAAGGATGCTCTATGTGAATGAGCTCTCACAAGACTTAGCACCCTTTTATCAGCTCATGATTCAGTGTATGGTGGAGTTAGAGGAATC
Organism: Protopterus annectens; assembly: GCF_019279795.1. Classification (NCBI taxonomy): domain Eukaryota; kingdom Metazoa; phylum Chordata; order Ceratodontiformes; family Protopteridae; genus Protopterus; species Protopterus annectens. The sequence goes on from NC_056738.1 coordinate 75,740,536, forward strand.
ATTTTCTATTGTAGTTAAAGCTGACCAGGCATGTATATGAAAGCATTTTTGCTACAAAATAACCAGAGAAACTGCTGGACAAGGTTCCCCTGACATTATCCCTAGCAGTGGCTTTACAGACATCCACTTTTTTGCTGGTGCTGGCCTCAATTTCACTGCTTTCCCAAGAATACGCATCAGTTACAACTTCTCTTATACACACACATACCCATCCTGACAGATATACTTCAGGAACTCCTTGGGGTGAAGAACATCACTTCCATTACTGATGTTCCAGAAAGAATATATATATATATATTTTTCCATGTCATCCCCTTATACTGAATATGAAAATCCCTGACTCTTCCTTCATAAATGGAGTGGGTTAAGTTTTTGCTGTCACTTTTTCTGAGGATCCTTCCTTGGAGTAGGCTGTTACAATGACGATGGATACTCTGGACTAGTATTGGGCATCTTTATCATTTGCTTAAGTGTTTGAAATCATTTGGGGAAAAGATGTAAGATATGAGTCACTGTGTTTTTGGAACCAGTCCTTATTTACATCATCTATGCAGTTTGTAAACATCCTGACACTACATTTATTCCTAAAAAGATGAGAGCAAATCTAGACTTTACACCTTTTGAAGACAAAATCAGAAGACACATTTCTATATCATTCCTGATGACCAGTGCAAAACCAGACTGGCATGATAGTCTGAGATCACTGTCAGATAAATGGGCAAAGGTATGACATCAGAAGGCCATGTATTAACCAAAGCTGCACAAAGTCATTCTCCTGAGATAATCTGTCACCACTTCTGAGCAATAAACTGTCTCATGGCTAGTAGGGTTCAAACTGTCTGCGCATTGTCAGTTGTTGAGAGCAGCATTAATTGTCCATCCCTGGTAACCATGTTGGGGATACCTCCCTGAGTGTTGCCTCCAACCCTGCTGTGCCAGAACATCCAAAGCTTGATCCTCTCTGGTCATCTCATACTAAGCAAGCTATCTGGTCATCTGATGAAGACACCACAGTTCAGCACTGGTTTGGGAACTATGTGTCTCTGACTTCCTTCAAGCCAATGAAGGTTTGCTGGCAGGAATAAAGTAGACTCAGTCAGCTCCTATTTTGCAGGTGATGTCATGAAGACAACCAAAAATGAAAAGCCAGCAACAAAAAGCTGGAAATAAGGTTTATTAGGTCATAACTTCAAATAACAGACCGGTTTTGACTTGGATTTCACCTAGCCTTCATCAGTGTAACTATACAAAAAACAATTGAAGTCATATATACCTTTGAATTAATTAGCAACAAAAAATGATTGGAGAACTCATGAATATTAATATAACTATTCATAAATATTCATAAATATTCATTCAATCCTGGATGAAAAAGTGAGCCCAGTTTAACAATCCATTTTTTCTCCTTAATATTCAATTTGCTATGCCAACCAGATTTATGCGAACGGTCACCAATGATCTTATCAATAACCAAAAAATGGAATTTAGCTGTATTATGTTTAAGTGTGTGTTTGTAAAGTACATTGCTTGTTCTTTTGCATTTAATATCACTCAGATGTTCTGAAACCCTTAACTTAAAAGGTCTAGATGTTTGACCAATATAGAAGGCATGACAGCTGCAACAAGCCATGTAGATGATCCAATCAGAGTTACAATTAGCAAAAAACCTAATATCATATACAATGCTGCTGCTATTGCTGGAAAAATGTTTAGTTCTTAATACATATTTACAATTGTTACAATGGCCACAGGGCATACAGCCAATGAGCGTATCACCCATAATGGTAGTCTGTGCCAGCTGTAAATGCATGGAATCAGAATGGTGCTTATGATGATTGTCAGAAGAATATGTATTAATGTGTGTATGCTTAATGCTAATTAGAAACCAAATACGTTAAAACGTTTTTCATTCTATTTTATATGCAGTGTTTTATATATAGTTGAGTTTCATATGAGACTGAAAAGATGCTTTTTGAAACTGCAGTGAGCTTTCTGAAACTTGCAAGATGCCCTCTGACCTAGTAATTGCTAGCACAGCAATATTCATGTTTATGCCTTTTTGAAATGTACTTGAGAAGCAGGTGGTTATCTGCTGGGTCCGGAGAGAATGAATGAACAATGCTATATCCTGTAAATGTAATGATCTTAAACAATTAGCTCTGTTCGAAGTATGAGAACATGTGCAGCTGCAGAAGTTTAGGGAGAGTGTAGACAAAGGATTGTTAGAGAAATGAACTGCTTGCTTTGTGCTTGAATTAGCCATAGTACCTTGAATGGTAACATTGCATGTATCTAACCGGTGGTAGCCAAGGCCACATTGTTTTCCTTAGGAAGTTTCTCACAAAAATTGATAAATCAGCAGAATTTTATGAAAGCAATTATTAGTAAATGATGATGACAAAACTTGTGATTCACTACGTCAGCTTGGTAGGCAATGTCTTAATAGAAAGTGTATAAAAATGTAAGCATTTCCTGTTTCTAGTTAGACAAACTCTGTATTAGCACATTTTTGTCTCCTTGCTGCAAGATTAAAGTGCCTTAACCTGAACCTACCGTGTTTTGATCATTTTTAAAGTATTTTTTCCTTTGACAGTTTGGTCCTTCGGACCGGAAAGTACCTCTCACTCTAGGCCCAGGTCAGAATTGGGCCCGGTGGCACGTACCCGTACGGAGAAGTGGTCACATCGGCCCTTCTGCTTTGAAAGATCTCCGACTGAATTGTCGTTTGAAAGAGACCAGCCACTGTTTCTGATCTGGGATTGGAGGACGAGTCAACGTTCCGGTGGATCAACTCACAGAGGGTAAGGTAAGGAGGAATTTACCTTTTTTTTCTGTTTTAGATCAGGGACTTGTTACAGTATTGTTTTGTCAAGGAGATTTGCATGTGCACATCAGGAACAAAAAGATTGCAGTCTTGTCATAGATCAGGGAAACAGAATAGGTAGACAGTTATTCTAGATAAACTGTGAAAAGGTGTAAAATCGTGGTACCACGTGATAAGAAGGGTTATGTAACAATTTTTAGCTTAGCTAAGGCAACATGGGAAATCAGTGCACGAAAAGTTCCCGAGACTCGCCCCTAACTGAAGACACGAAATATATGCAATTACAGCGTGCCGATAATGTTAAGTATTATACAAAATGGGTTGATAAATACAAATTTGATGGTAATTTAGATAAATCTTCACTTATTAAACTTGTCAGACAACTTAAAACAGACGCGAAAGGTCAGCTAAAAAAGCAACGGCAATTAGGAGTCCCTCAGGCACACAGGTGGCTTGAGGAAGCAAATCGCAGGGAACAAAAGATTAAAAATTCAAAAGCAATGTTTTTAGATAAAGAAGATAATAACTTGGTAATAGCAACAGCCCCCCCTCCGCCCCCCTTACCGGAATATGAAGCAAGTGGACAAGCTGATCCACCTCCGCTATACCCAGCTGTTCCTGCAAAATCAAAACCGTTTGTCAGGGATCCTATCGAGACCAGGTCTCAAGCACGCAACTTGAGAGGGAATATTGAATTATATGAAATAAATAGAAATTCACAAGCTATGAGTGAGGAAAAGATATGTCCACTCATAGAAGTACCAAATCCACAGGCAGGACAGGCAGGACAGGATCCGACTCTCCTAGTATATAGACCATGGACACCAGAAGACATCCGGAAAGCCACAGAGGGAATTCCCCATCCAAAAGTTAATTTTAGAAAATTCTTAGAAGACTTACAGGGTATGAGGTTAAGTTACCATTTGAATGGAGAAGAAGTAGAAAAAGTAGTTAGACAAATTGTAGGTCCAGATTGGCACATGATCAGTGGCAACTGGAATCCCTGTGACGCAGAGCTTAGACCACTCCCACATAGTAATGCAGAACTGGACAACAGAGTGAAAGGTCTGACGGACCGAATCTCTGAGAAATGGAAGCCTAGGGCTGATTGGACTTGCATTAATCAATGCATACAACAAGAAGGTGAAACTGTTGATAGATATTATGCCAGATTATTAGAATGTTTTAATAACCATTGTGGAATGCAGGTACCTGAAGATCAAACACATGATTCCCCATATGAGCAACAGCTAAAGAATGCATTCTTAAAAGGCAGTATTGCTCCCATTAGCAGCTTTATTACAAAGCACATGGTAGATCATCGTATAAGTAGATTACAGTCATTACTTGAATATGCAAGACATGCCGAAAGGCATTTTAAAAGTAAAAAGAAAAAGAAAACTCAAGTATTTGCAGTAGAAGACGGGTCAGAAGTCTTTGTAGTACAAACTGGGAAGAAGGGTAAGAAAAATACCCAGGGAAACAAACAATCTGATAAATGATCAGAAGACTTTGAAGAGAGAAAGAAAAGGGGTGAATGATTTAAATGCGGGAAGAAGGGACATTTGGCAAGGGATTGCAGGCTAAATAAGAAGGTAACCACGGAAGATTAGGAGGGTGAGGAATGACTATATTATAGTCAAGAATCACTGGATAAGAATGAACAGGAAAAGACAAATGCAAATGTGGTAGCAAGGGTAGAGGATGTGACAGAAGGGATAGAGAATGTACATGAATTCATAGATGATGAAGAAAATGAAATTTTAGACTTAGCATTATTGAGCTTAGAGCTCTACTTAGCAGACACAAAACCGGAAGTTATGCTTCTGGTAGAGGGGAGGGAAGTCAAATTTCTGTGTGACTCAGGGGCTTCACGGACCCTGATACATCCTTCCAAACTACCAGAAAATTCAGAATCACTAGACTACATATTAGTGAAAGCAGCTAATGGACAGCTGTATCGGGAACCACTCTCCCACAACATAGCAATAACTGACCCTGTTTCAGGAATGACCCAGAAAAGCAAAATTGTTGTTTCTGCAAAATACCCAGTGAATCTCTTGGGCAGAGACTTAATGCAGATATATGGCATAGCTGTAGTTCCAACTATGCAGGGTATGGAAGCACAGCGACAAATGGATACTTTTGTAGTGCGACCGGAGGGTGAAACATATTATTGGTACAGCCAGGACTTAGTTACGACTGGTCCAGGGGCAGTAACCGAAGAACTGATGAATGTAGCCATCAGTAAATCCCCCACCCTTGACACAGACAAACAGCATTTGTTGCATTGTACTCTATATTACTGTAACAGACCAGGACCTGATAAAGAATATGAACAAGAGTTGTTTAAAAACCATGCTAATAGGTTAGTATTACAAAATTTGTACTGGGACACAGAAGGAAACAGTGTAGTAAGCTGTTCATTGCCCCAGGAATTCTTAGCACTTTACAAATCTAATCGATTACCACATGTAAGCTTAACTAAAGATAGAAATTTGAAATGGGCAGACCTAGGAGAAAAAGTCACAAGGTGGGAAAAACAGAGTTAGAACTCTCTGAACAAGGAGTACAGAAGGAGAAATTGAATTGGATAACACAGACACACCCAGCTGTGCACTCACAAGCAAGTGAGGATAGCTGAGTAGTACTCTTACTAGAGGAAGAGGAAAAAGCCTTATGAGACATACCAGGGACTCTCTGGTCAACAGGGAAATCAGATGTAGGACTTATTCGTACAGCAGGACCAGTTACTATTACTCCAAAATCAGCATTTAGACCTCAAAAAAGACAGTATCCCTTAAGAAGGGATGCAGAAATAGGAATCAAACCTATAATAGCAGCCTTACTTAAGGAAGGAGTCTTAATAGAATCTCCTGATTCACCATGTAATACACCCTTATTTCCTGTTAGGAAAGCAAACGGGGAATGGTGTATGGTCCAAGATTTACAAGCTGTGAATGACGCAGTTATACCCAGGGCACCAACGGTGCCAGATCCACACACTTTATTAAATGATTTTAAACCTCAACAGAAGTATTTTTCTGTGGTAGATATTAGCAATGCATTTTTCTCGATACCGATACACCCAGATAGCCAACATTGGTTTGCATTTACATTTCAGGGGAAACGGTATACATATACGAGACTACCACAGGGATATTGTGAAAGTCCAACGATATTCGCACAAGAAATGGCAAGTAACCCGGTGGGATTTATCCCACCGAAAGGTAGTCAGATTTTACTTTATGTAGATGATATTCTGCTGGCAGCCCCCACCCAGCAAGAATGCAGAGAGGATACCATAGCATTATTACAATTTTTAGCTACTCAAGGACACAAGGTAAACAAAAACAAACTGCAACTTTGGAAAAAACAGGTTAAATACCTGGGATATGTAATATCCAAAGAAGGCAGAATATTAGATGAAGACAGAAAAACAGCAATATTACATGCACCTAGACCAACTACCAAGAAGGAAATGATGTCCTTCCTGGGAACTACTAGCTTTTGTCGGAGTTGGATACCAAACTATGCTTTGGAGTCTGCTCCACTGACTAATTTAATATTCAAAAAGTCGATGGCAGCACAGGATTTATTACAGTGGACACCAGACGCAGAATCAGCTTTCTGCAAACTGAAACAACTGATAGCTTGTTCCTTAGTTTTAGGATTACCAAACTATCATAAGCGATTTTTCCAAACTGTAGACTGTAAGCAAGGTTATATGACATCAGTGTTAACATAACAGCATGGGGACAAACAACGCCCCATAGCTTACTATTCATCACAGTTAGACCCAGTGGTGCGATCCTTGCCCCACTGTGTACAAGCAGTAGTCGCAGCTGCAATGGCAGTGCAGGCTTCAGCCTCAGTATTGTTCCACCCGCTCACATTGAGAGTGCCTCATGTAGTCACGATTATTTTACTGCAAGAAAAAGTAGCATATCTTTCTCCTGCTAGACATCTTTCCTGTATGACTATACTGTTGAGCCAACCTCATATGACAATTGAACGATGCACAACTTTGAACCCGTCAACCTTGCTCCCAACCCCTGCAGATGGCAAACCACACTGCTGCCTGCAAGAGATTGAGCAAAAGACACTACCTAGAAATGACCTTACAGATGTTCCCTTGGATGATGCCGAGGTGACATACTATGTGGACGGCTCGTGCAGAAGGGGTCCTACAGGACAGAATCTAGTGGGGTATGCAGTAGTTTCTGATACAGAGATTTTAGAAGCGAAGTCTTTACCACACAACTTATCTGCACAAGCAGCAGAATTGATTGCCTTGACGAGGGCATGTACCTTAGCAAAAGGTAAGAAAGTAAACATTTTTACTGACAGTCAGTATGCTTTTTCTACTGTACATGTTTTTGCACAGCAGTGAAAAAATAGAGGAATGATAACAATTACTGGTAAACCAATTAACCATGCGCAATTTATTTTATGTTAGACTCTATTCAGTTACCTCAGAAAGTAGCTATTTGTAAATGCGTAGCTCATACCAAGCAACAGGATAGAATTTCAAAAGGTAATGCGAGGGCTGATACAGCTGCAAAACAAGCAGCTTCAGCTTCAGACGTTTTTCTTTTGAGTGAGAAATTACAACCATCTGAGATTTTAGATTTAGAAATGTTAAAAACAATGCAGACACTTACTACAAATGTAGGAAAACAGAAGTGGATAAAATGAGGAGCAATCCTTGAAAAGGGACTGTACATCTCCAAAGAAAAGAAACCAATCTTACCGTCTAACTTGTTTAGATATGCAGCTTTGTTGAGCCATGGGCAGAGCCATGTCTCAACAGGGGGGATGGTACAGTTAGTGAATCGAGTGTTTACAACGTATGGATTTACTAATTACACAAAAAATGTTTGTGCAGCATGCCACGTTTGTAACAAGCATCATGCACAAGGGGCATTGAAACCTAAGCAAGGGAGTTTCCCTATACCACCGTATCTGTTTCATACTATTTGTATGGATTTTATAGAACTGAACAAATGCAAAAATAAGAAGTACTGCCTTGTCATTATAGATATGTTTTCCAAGTGTGTGGAAGCTTTTCCAACTAAAAATCCAGATGCAGCTACTTTTGCAAAAGTCCTTGTTAAAGAAATTATTCCTAGATTTGGCATACCGGAAAAGATTTATAGTGACAATGGCACACACTTTGTAAATCAAACTATACAACTTAGTCACTATTTCGGGATATCGTTGAAAAAACATTGTGCATACCACCCCCAATCTGCAGGATTAGTAGAGAGGCATAATGGGATGTTGAAGAATAAACTTAGAAAATTGATTAGTGAGACACAAAAGAACTGGGTGCACTGTTTACCTCTGGCACTGTTGAGCATGAGAACTGTTCCAAATGCAAAAGGGTTAACTCCTTTTGAAGTTTTGTTTGGGAGGGCATATTATACACCTCAATGGAAACCTCTCATGTCTGCAGAGCAGGAGGCTGACAGTTCACTTGCAGGGTATATGAGGCGATTTTTGAATAACAAACTTTTGCAGTTAAATTCTGTTTCAGATAAAGAGCAAACGAAATTGGAAGCAGCAGTAGCCCCAGGCACCTGGGTCTGGGTGAAGATAGTGAAGAAAAAAACTGGAGTTCTCCGAAGTGGGAAGAGCCGTACCAGGTACTACTGTCGACACCCAATGCAGTCAAGATCGTGGAGCGAGCATCCTGGATTCATTTGACACACTGTAAACTGGTTAAGAACTTTGAACTGGACAAAAACCTTGTTACTGTTGTACAATGAGAACAAAATGACCAGGTATAGAGCAAATAGAGACACTGAACAACCTCAGAAAACTTGCATGATTATTCTGGTAGCTGTACTGATAACATTGTTCTTTTTGTTGTGGCCTTTCCTTTTTCCTGCCACAAAAGTTGAACTGATTAAAAGTGATGAACCGAACATAGACTGGCACCCGAACTTTAACACTTATCAGGCAATTACACGTGTGTATGCTGAGACTTTTAATGTTTCGAACTGCTGGATCTGCACAGCCATACCAACAGCATATGGGGGGTTATTAATGACTACTATCCCCCTAGGGGTCAATGAGACCTGGGAAAATCTGGTTTATGACACAGTATCTATTAAAGCATATGATAAGGTAGCACTGTATTTGCCTGTGACACAAAAGGGAATTTTATGTTTTTATAAGAATGACACAATTCAAGTGGGTTGGAGCAAGTGTAATGTGACTGTACATTATAAATGTTATACTAAAGCAAACAACATGGGTGGAACTTGTAGTTCAAATTATGACTCATTTCTTAAATCCATGCATAAGACTATTGACCAAGTGCAACATAATCCTGTACTTTTTAAACAGTTATCTGTAATAGATAGGAAAATGTTTCATGCAGGGCAGTCATTTCATAACAAAGTAACTACTAAGGTAGAGGATTGTTATTTTGTGTGTGGTAAAAAAGCATATAAATGGTTACCTGAGAATTGGTCTGGCAGTTGTTTTTTGGGGTATCTGGTCCCGGCCATACGACACACTGCAGTCTTGCCTCAGGGAAATATTTGAAATACCCGAGATGTAGCCAAGAAAGCTGTTAAAAAGCCTGAAAATCCAGTGGGACAGATTGAGGCAGGCTGGAAAGACCATCATACTGTGGGTACCAAACTGACGTACATGGACTTGAGTGATGCTGTCATATCGTGGGCAGGGATATTACCTGCATATGGCGCAGTTAAATCGATTTGGGAGCTGTGAAAACTGTCTAAACTTCTCGAAGTAATGAGTAATGCAACTTTCTCTGCTCTTAAACTGATAACTGATGAACTGAATGCTATGAGAACTGTAGTGCTCCAGAACCGAATGGCTCTTGACTTCACCCTAGCGGCGAGGGGTGGTACGTGCGCTTTAATCAAAGAAGAGTGCTGTGCGTATATACCAGATCATCAGCATGAAATTAATGACCACCTTGAGGTGATACAGCAAGTGTCGGCCATGACCAAGCCAGGCCCAAACCCTCTGACGGACTTTTTCCAGAATTTGTTTGGGGGGGGTGGGGTTCCATCCTAATGAACATCTTGATTGCCATTTGTGTGGGATTACTCCTGATAGGAGCTTGTGTTTGTTGTGGTATCCCCTGCATGAAAAAATTTATCAAAGATTTTATAGATATATCAGTTTCTGAGACTATGTATCAAAGTACTGAATTTGAAGAACTGCTAGAATGTGAAACACTTTCATAAAGTTTTAAACTGAATGAATTTCTTAACTGCAAATCCTGAATGGAAGAGGTTAGGAAAAGAAGCAAACTGTTTATTCTTTTTGAAAATAGAATTAAAAAGTATTAGGGGGGAAATGTCAGAAGAATATGTATTAATGTGTGTATGCTTAATGCTAATTAGAAACCAAATAAGTTAACATGTTTTTCATTCTATTTTATATGCATTGTTTTATATATAGTTGTTTCATATAAGACTGAAAAGATGCTTTTTGAAACTGCAGTGTGCTTTCTGAAACTTGCAAGATGCCCTCTGACCTAGTAATTGCTAGCACAGCAATATTCATGTTTATGCCTTTTTGAAATGTACTTGAGAAGCAGGTGGTTATCTGCTAGGTCAGGAGAGAATGAATGAACAATGCTATATCCTGTAAATTTAATGATCTTAAACAATCAGCTCTGTTCGAAGTATGAGAACATGTGCAGCTGCAGAAGTTTAGTGATAGTGTAGACAAAGGATTGTTAGAGAAATGAACCGCTTGCTTTGTGCTTGAATTAGCCATAGTACCTTGAATGGTAACATTGCATGTATCTAACTGGTGGTAGCCAAGGCCATGTTGTTTCCCTTAGGAGGTTTCTCACAAAAATTGATAAATCAGCAGAATTTTATGAAAGCAATTATTAGTAAATGATGATGACAAAACTTGTGATTCACTATGTCAGCTTGGTAGGCAATGTCTTAATAGAAAGTATATAAAAATGTAAGCATTTCCTGTTTCTAGTTAGACAAACTCTGTATTAGCATGTTTTTGTCTCCTTGCTGCAAGATTAAAGTGCCTTAATCTGAACCTACCGTGCTTTGAGCATTTTTAAAGTATTTTTTCCTTTGACAACGATTAAAATAAGCACCCAGATTTTTGCCTTTCCTGAAAGAAAAGGAACATGTTGGAGCAATAATGGAAGACAATGTAGGATCCGCTAGAAGAATATTCGAATTGCTTTTAATAATGTCAATAAACTTATTGGTATTTCTCCCGTAGGTGGTGGTAAGATCTAAAATGTTGGATTTATGTACTTGTTTATGTTTGTATTTGAGAAGTTCCTCCCTGGGTAGATGTGATGTATAATTCCTGACAATGGAAACATATCCTGAACTGTAACCTCTATTTTTGAACCTATCGGTCAAATCCTGGCTGTAAAGGCGAAAAGTATCATCATCAGAACAATTCCGTCTTACCCTGATGAACTGTGATTTAGGAATGTTTCTGACTATATGTTTTGGATGAAAGCTGGATGCGTGGAACAAAGTGTTGTATTCAGGAAATTTCCTGTATATTTGAGTGTTTAGTGTATTATCAGGATTCCTGGTTACCGTGATGTCCAAAAAGGTAATCTGATGTTGATCATAAGTAATGGTAAAATTAAGTCCCCATTTGTTGTCATTGAGATAATGAACAAACTCATGTAAGTATTCAATATCTGCCCTCCACACCATCCAGCAATCATCCAAATATCTTCGCCAAATGTCAATCTCCGGTAAATAAAGATTATGTGTATCATCATAAATGATGTGATCCCCAATAAATGCCATATATAAATCAGAATAAATAGGGGCAAAAGATGCACCCATAGCAGTGCCCTTAATTTGGAGATAGCATTGCTTGTCGTAAAAAAACACATTTTTGGTAAGCGCATGTTCTGTCAAAATTATCAAAAAAGTATTAAAGCCAGGTTTATACATGTTGGATTTGTGAAGCCAGTATTCAATAGCATCCAAGCCAGCCCAATGGGGTATATTCGTGTGTAATGAAGTCACATCTAACGTACATAACCACCAATCATTCTCAATCTGCATTTCATTAATAATACCCAGAAATTGTGTAGTATCCTGTATTCTAGATCTTACCTAGGAAAGTAAAGGTTTTAGATATTTGGTCAAAAATTCAGATAAAGGTTCAGTTAAAGAGCCAGTCCCAGCCACAATGGGTCTCCCTGGTGGATGTAAAAGATCCTTATGAATTTTAGGCAAGAAGTAAATATATTGCCTAATGGGGTCTTTAATGGTCAAGTGTCTTAAGGTATCAGATGTTATAATCCCATTTTCCAATGCTGAATTAAGAAATGTATCAATTTGTTGTTTAAACATGGATGTGGGATCTAATGGCATCTTAGTGTAGTACCTGGCATCATCAAGTTGTTTGTGTGCCTCGATATCATAATCAATCCAGTTCATTACAACAACTGCCCCTCCTTTGTCAGCAGTAGTGATTACTAATTCTTTGTTGTGCACTAATTCTGCTAAACATGATTCAGACTCTGAAATATTGTTAGACATAGGTGAAATAATATTAGCAGAAAAATGCAAATCCTTGAGGACCCCATATTGAAATAGGCTCACAGATGGATGCATGGGTGGTGTAAAACTGGAAGGATGATATCTAAAGTTATCAGATAAATGATGCTGTTCATTGTTATCCTGAAAATATAATTTAAGGTTAATTAACCTACAAAAAGTTACTACGTCTTGAGCAAAAACATCCTCAGACACAAAAAAAACAGGTATAAAAGACAACCCTTTATTTAAGAAAGCAATCTGTTGTTCAGTTAAAACAGTGTTGGAAATATTGCATACATTATTGTGTGTAGAAATGTTTACTTGTTGGTCAATAATTCCATAAGGTTGTGTAGACTTGTGACTTTTTATATTATAAAAACTTTTTACAACGGATGGTCTTGTGCGTTTGAGATATAACGTATATATGATTACTTGGCCTGTGGCGTTCTTACGTAAACAACAGGAAGGCGATATCGAAAGGAGTATTTTGGACTTTTTTGAATAACTGTGGATTTGGATATATTCTTTGTTTGGGACTTTTAGTCTAAAATTGGTTACATTTTTCACACATTTGGACATTATTTGGGGACATTACTTTTCTTGAGTATCCATTATCGCCATTCTTATGGGATACATTTTATTTCAGTAAGGACAATTAAGTCCCTTTATTCTTGCTCCATTGAACAGTCATCAGCTGAACATCTAAGGAATATCGTGACTTATTTATTTTAGCAAAACAATTTATAATATTGTATTATCCAGTTATTGGATTTTATTTGGATATTGGTTAACATCTATTTTACATTCTGCTGTTTCCTGTTGGAACTGTTTATGTTTATTTTTTACAGTACATGGATAAATGTATAGCTGCTTACATATATTGTACAAAGCTATTTATCAGCAATTTTAGTCAAATGTATTGTTTATATGTTGGATGTTTCATATTGCATTTTCTTAGTATTGTTTAGATTTTGGACATTTTATAAACAATTTTGGCCTTTTTTATTTTTTACTATTGCTCAGGTATTGGAACTGATTGCTTTTTAGTAACACCATTATGATAGCATGTTGGTCCATACATATTGCGATTAGTTTTTCACTATTTTCATTCAACACACAGTTTGAATGATAGCCTCAATATTAAGCTTTTTTGAGGCGACTATTTACTGTTGTTTTTCATATTTTTTGAGGGCTTACTTATAATAATAAGGACTAGTAATCCTCTATTATTCCAGTTTATTGATTAGGGATGTTTATTACTTGGTTGTTATTTCTGTTTACTACTTATGGAACTTTTTGGTGTTCACATTATATGGCTCTAACTCTATTCTGTTTGGATTTAGAATCCAATACATTCATATAGATTGGTTGAACACATTGGATGACAACTAGTTTCTCTTAATTGCATTTTTTGAATTGCTCTATTGAGATTAGAGATTATTAGTTGGATTTAATGATACATGATTAGGTTTTGGCCTTGAGGCCATTTTTTATTTGCTTCCCTAGGATATATTGGGATATTCACCCAACTCCTTGGAGCTATATTGAGATATATATATATATATATATATATATATATATATATATATATATATATATATATATATACATCTTTATATTTTTGGTTGTCTAATAACAGGTTATTTATATATGAGTTCTTTTGAGGTGCCATACTATTGGATCATGCTGACAACATTTCATTAATATATCAATATATTAAGTAGTGGTGAAATTCACATTATATTACTATTTTTGGACTTTTTGAATATATTTGAATCTATTGTTCCTATGAAGCCACTTTAGGAATTCACAACTACCATTATAGTCCTAGTTTCTGTTCTGGACGTGGCCCCCTTTTTTTTCCAACATAATCTACAAAAATATTTATTGAAGCCATTATTGTCCAGTTTATATATATATATATATATATATATATATATATATATATATATATATGGATCTACCTCACTTGGTCGACATTTCATATGATCGAATATTCATTTGGTCGACAGTTCATTTGATCGACAAGCATTTTAAGTGGGGGGCTTTGCCACACTAATGTGGGGCTGTGCCCCACACCCCCTAACTATATATATCAACTCCAGGGTTGCACAACATTGGGGAAGGGGGCAAATGCTTGTCGATCAAATGAAATGTCGACCAAATGAACTGTCAGTCAAATGAAATGTTGACCAAGTCAGGTAGACCCATATATATATATATATATATATATATATATATATATATATATATATATATACATTGTGGGACATTAGGACATGGTGTTGTGACCATTATTGTGTATTGGATATTTTTTATCTCAATATGCACTTAAATAGTATTCTCATTGGCCTTTCCTCAGATAGGGATGATCTTGTGGCTTTTGGAATTGGTGAACAACCGAATGGTTTAGAACATAATACTACTGCCAATCCTGAACAATGTTGTGAAAAATTATTTTGTGATTTGAATAAAAACATGAAAGCATTGAGATCCAATGTATGGCATCACAAACTATTTAAGGCATATATGATAAAGGGTATAACTCCCAGGGGGCTTAGGGTGAAAATCCAACCTTTGGTAGCAGAGCCTGATGATATGCTGACCAGTGACTGGACATCTATACAGCAAGAATGCTCTATGAGATTCATACAGACATTATCCAGTTATTATGTCAGGATTATTGACCAGAAAACACTTAAGGTCAGCAAGCTTATAGAGCAATGTAATCAATACCAAGATGAAACCTTTTTTCAAGGTTTTTTGTCCAAACTTAGTTCTGATCTGCTTAGTTTTGAAACACAATTGAAAGAAAAGAAACTTAAAAAGTTTTCTAGAGACCAAACAGATTATGAGCGTGGCCAACCGTTTAAACAAACCAGACATGTCAGGTTTGAAGATACTCACAGAAGTAGGAATCCAAATCCCAAACGCAAACGACCGAGATCTATTTTGAAAAGACATGGCAATCATAGTGACACCACAGATGCTGATACCTCTTCTGGTACAGATATGGATTCACAGCAAGCCACGGACTCCCCTACCCCTAAGCATAATAATTTTGGGGCCCCTTTAGGCCATACAAGAGGGGAGGTAGGAAACACAAAAAAAGTCACAAGTCTACAGAACCTTATGGAATTATTGACCAACAAGTAAACATTTCTGCACACAATAATGTATGCAATATTTCCAACACTGTTTTAACTGAACAACAGATTGCTTTGTTAAATAAAGGGTTGTCTTTTATACCTGTTTTTTTTGTGTCTGAGGATGTTTTTGCTCAAGACGTAGTAACTTTTTGTTGGTTAATTAACCTTAAATTATATTTTCAGGATAACAATGAACAGCATCATTTATCTGATAATTTTAGATATCATCCTTCCAGTTTTACACCACCCTTGCATCCATCTGTGAGCCTATTTCAACATGGGGTCCTCAAGGATTTGCATTTTTCTGCTAATACTATTTCACCTATGTGTAACAATATTTCAGAGTCTGAATCATCATGTTTAGCAGAATTAGTGCACAACAAAGAATTAGTAATCACTACTGCTGACAAAGGAGGGGCAGTTGTTGTAATGAATTGGATTGATTATGATATCGAGGCACACAAACAACTTGATGATGTCAGGTACTACACTAAGATGCCATTAGATCCCACATCCATGTTTAAACAACAAATTGATACATTTCTTAATTCAGCATTGGAAAATGGGATTATAACATCTGATACCTTAAGACACTTGACCATTAAAGACCCCATTAGGCAATATATTTACTTCTTGCCTAAAATTCATAAGGATCTTTTACATCCACCAGGGAGACCCATTGTGGCTGGGACTGGCTCTTTAACTGAACCTTTATCTGAATTTTTGACCAAATATCTAAAACCTTTACTTTCCTGGGTAAGATCTAGAATACAGGATACTACACAATTTCTGGGTATTATTAATGAAATGCAGATTGAGAATGATTGGTGGTTATGTACGTTAGATGTGACTTCATTATACACGAATATACCCCATTGGGCTGGCTTGGATGCTATTGAATACTGGCTTCACAAATCCAACATGTATAAACCTGGCTTTAATACTTTTTTGATAATGTTGACAGAACATGTGCTTACTAAAAATGTGTTTTTTTACGACAAGCAATGTTATCTCTAAATTAAGGGCATTGCTATGGGGGCATCTTTTGCCGCTATTTATGCTGATTTATATATGGCATTTATTGAGGATCACATCATTTATGATGATACACATAATCTTTATTTACCGGAGATTGACATTTGGCGAAGATATTTGGATGATTGCTGGATGGTGTGGAGGGCAGACATTGAATACTTACATGAGTTTGTTCATTATCTTAATGACAACAAATGGGGTCTTCATTTTACCATTACCTATGATCAACATCAGATTACCTTTTTGGACATCACGATAACCAGGAATCCTGATAATACACTAAACACTCAAATATACAGGAAATTTCCTGAATATAACACTTTGCTCCACGCATCCAGCTTTCATCCAAAACATATAGCCAGAAACATTCCTAAATCACAGTTCATCAGGGTAAAATGGAATTGTTCTGATGATGATACTTTTCGCCTTTACAGCCAGGATTTGACCGATAGGTTCAAAAATAGAGGTTACAGTTCAGGATATGTTTATATTGCCAGGAATTATGCATCACATCTACCCAGGGAGGAACTTCTCAAATACAAACATAAACAAATACATAAATCCAACATTTTACGTCTTACCACCACCTATGGGAGAAATACCAATAAGTTTATTGACATTATTAAAAGCAATTGGAATATTCTTCTAGCGGATCCTACATTGTCTTCCATTATTGCTCCAACATGTTCCTTTTCTTTCAGAAAGGGCAAAAATTTGGGTGCTTATTTTAATCATCATAAGCACCATTCTGATTCCATGCATTTACAGTTGGCACAGACTACCATTATGGGTGATAAGCTCATTGGCTGTATGCCCTGTGGCCATTGTAACAATTGTAAATATGTATTAAGAACTAAACATTTTTCCAGCAGTAACAGCAGCATTGTATATGATATTAGGTTTTTTGCTAATTGTAACTCTGATTGCATCATCTACATGGCTTGTTGCATCTGTCATGCCTTCTATATTGGTCAAACATCTAGACCTTTTAATTTAAGGGTTTCAGAACATCTGAGTGATATTAAATGCAAAAGAGCAAGCAATGCACTTTACAAACACACACTTAAACATAATACAGCTAAATTCCATTTTTTGGTTATTGATAAGATCATTGGTGACCGTTCGCATAAATCTGGTTGGCATAGCAAAATGAATATTAAGGGGAAAAATGGATTGTTAAACTGGGCTCACTTTTTCATCCTGGATTGAATGAACATTTATGAATATTTATGAATATTTATGAATAGTTATATTAATATTCATGAGTTTTCCAATCATTTTTTGTTGCTAATTAATTCAAAGGTATATATGACTTCAATTGTTTTTTGTATAGTTACACTGATGAAGGCTAGGTGAAATCCAAGTCGAAACCGGTCTGTTATTTGAAGTTATGACCTAATAAACCTTATTTCCACAGCTTTTTGTTGCTGGCTTTTCGTTTTTGGTTTAGTTCATTTTGGCCGTGCAATACTCTCCGTGCAGGGGAATTGTTTTTGGTTGGTCATGAAGGCAACCCATACACTGAATATGAATCTACTGTTCTATACCTGGTGGGATCTCTCTTTTTGAGAGCATGGTCTGAAGCTAACCCTATTTCCCTCAGGTGTCTCATAACCTGACAGGGCCGAGAATGTTGGAACCCTATCACCAGACACCAGAAACATGCCTATCATTCAGGTATCTCCTAATGTATGGTGCTGGTTCAAGCACCCTATACTGATATTATGGATAAAGGAGTGTATCCCTGTCTCTCACTTTTCCTTGGACCAGCATTGAGTATCTTGATCATGGTGTCAAAGAGGGAAAATAATAGTAAAACCTGCCCTCCAGTGGCTTCCCTTCTGATGTCCTTTCCTATGGGGAGACACTGATTTATGAATTCTATTATCGCTGCCCTTAATGAAAGAAATGGATGGTCCAGTACCTGGGGAAGAAGAAGAAGAAGAAGAATCCAATGGGCAGTCCTTCTTCTAGAACCTGTCCTGAAGGATGACTTTGTGTCTCCAAACTCAATTGTCAGTACTCCAAGGAAAGCAGTTGTACTGGGAAAACCCCCTTCCAGAGTGGAATAACATTTTTACAAACCATTTCATGGCACCTTCTTAGGTAGCTGCTCTCCAGTGCAGTATAGCTGCTATAGACCATAGCACCTTTTTGTCCAACAGACAAAGTCCACAGTGCATTGGACAGAGATGGCAAAACATTTTTTTGTGCTTCATTAGGTCTTAGGTTGGGTCTTAAGTTTCTTAATTTCCTATCAGTCCTGTACCAGTTAGTCTTCCAATGTGGACAAGGCAGTAGGTGGAAAATCAGACAGAGTTCCATGATTCTAAGTTTAAGAAGTCCCTGGAAAAGACTGTTACCACAACAGTAGGTTTCCAGATAAAACACAACCAAAAAAAAAAAGCGGTATGCAGGTGAAGACCGAGTAAAGCAAAACAAGCAATAAGTCCAAGAACGAAGCTGCTCAATACAAACACGGCAGACTGGTACAAACATTACTCTTGAAAATGAATATATATATATAACCTTTAATAAACAACAAAACACATGGGTAAGTGCTTTCACGGTTAACTAGACCACTTCATCAGACCAATAAGACACCAAAGATACACTCCTGTATAAAAACAGCAGATCAACCAATCAGCATGCATCAAAGCAATCACATGTATACGGTTCACACAGAAAAAATTCTCTCATTCATAAATTGAGGACAAATCAAATCAGTGCCTGAACTCACATGCCTTAAGCATTAGCGTAATGGAAACAGCTTCATTAAAGCCATGAGGATTGTCCACTTGCAAGGAAATCCATTATAGTTCACATCATTCAGTCTTATTCTTTATATCTCCACCTCTAATATTTTCACTGATTACATCCAAAACAAAAAATTTAAAACTGTGGCTAGGTCCTAGATCATATACATGCATTGCTAAGGCATTAGTAAGTTTAACATTCCAAATGTCACTTAAGTGTCCAAAAATCCTATCCTCAAAAGCATGATTAGTTTTTCCAACATAAAAACAATCACAGTGACAACACTGAGCAAAGTAAACATTTTGAGTAGTGCAATCTGTGTAGAAATTAAAAGCTATTTCAGAAATGGACCGAGGATGTATAAAATAACTTCTCGTAGAAATAGAAGTACAAGCAATACAAGATCTGCACAGATAAGTACCCTTATGTAATGAGCACTGTCTATTAAGATTAGAATGCTTTTAGCATAATTGCCTTCTTAACGATAAGTTATTACTAAATGTGAATTTGGGCAGAGGTCCAACAAGATCCTTTACAGATTCATCAGCCAATAATACTGGCCAGTTCTTCCTGATGATGTCACATACAACCCCAACATTGCTATGATAAGTTAGAGCCACCTTAGGTGTCATACCATGATAGAGGTTAGGCTGGAGATTGGTTAGCAGAGGATCACCATACATGAGAGAGAGGAGAAGGTAGGAGAAGGCTAGGTTTTTTCTGGTGGAGGAGGTAAGGTAGTGGTAGTTTCTGTGCAGGAGTCCTAGATTTTGGTGGGCTATTTTGATGATAGTTTGGATATGGGTGTCGAATTTTAGATGTTCATCAATGATGACACCAAGCAGTTTAGTATTTGATACAATTTCAATGGGGTCGTTATTCTGGCTGAGTATAGAGAAGGAGTTTTTGTCAACAGGGGAGTTTCTAGAGGGAGAAATGATCATAAGTTTAGTTTTACTTGTGTTTAGGGCCAGGTGATTGTTTTGCATCCATGTTTTAGTTTTAGAGAAAGCTGATTGAGTTTTTAGAAGTAGGTCAGAGGGGAAGTATGCTGAGCAGATGATTGTTGAATCATCTGCATACTGGATTAGTGAGAAATCAGGGATGGTGCAGTGATAGTTATTGATAAATATATTCAAGAGTAAAAGACCTAGGACAGAACCTTGGGGCACACCGGTGGGGGTGTGTAGAAAAGGAGAGGTTGAGGATTTCCATTGTATGGCTCATTGTCATTCGGAGAGGTAGTTAGAGAACCAGGATATGGTGGAAGGAGAGAGGTTGAGAGAGGAGAGTTGAGATAGGAGTAAAGGGTGGGAGATGGTGTCAAAAGCCTTGGATAGATTCAGGAACAGGGTAGATATGAATTTTCCAGAGTCATGTGCTTAGTTAATGATCTCAAGAAAGGAAAGGAGGGCAGTCATGGTACTATGGTCAGGGTGGAAGCTGTGATGAGTGGGGGTGAGAAGGTTATTGTGTGTTAGGTATGGCATCAGTTGTGAATGGATACATTTTTCCAGGATTTTAGAGAGTGGGGAAAGGATGGTAATAGGCCTGAAATTGGTGGTGTCAGTATTTTTACCTCCCTTATGGAGTGGGATGATGTAGATATTTTGAGGAAGGATGATGGTAGATTATTAGGTGCATTACAGCAAGGTTTAAGTTGGAGGAGTAGTTTTTTTATTGTACTTGTGGGGATGGGTTTTAGGTTGAAGGGGGAAAGGAGGTATGTGATCAAAGGAATGGGGTGGGCAGGCGGGGTTGGGATTGGAGGGGGTGAGGGAAGGAGGAGGATAATTTAGCTATACAATCCACAAAGAAGGAGTTGAATAGAGTGGCAGTTTCAAGGACATTGAGGTTGGGGTTGGGACAGGGGTTATCTTTATTTCCTGGGTTAAGGAGGGAGGAGATGGTGTTCCAGAATTTTCTAGGGTTGGTTGAGTGTTTGGATTGACATTTGGAGTAGTATGCTTTGCGGTCTTAACATAAAAGTATCCTACACTACCTCAAATAATAATCATCAGGTATGTGGTATTGACATTTCTTAAATGCCTGTTTGAATTAGATTACCTTTGGGAAGGGTCACTGTATGAGTAAGTCATAGTAATGGATTTATCCACTAACTACTTCCTCAGATACATACAACTTTATTTATTTAATTATTTTTCATTATTAGCCACTTTCCCTTTGGGAACCAACACATCTTGCCTTGAAAGGTATTAATGAAAGCAATGCAAAACTTATATATATATATATATATATATATCCCACGTTGTCCTTCACTTTTTCTGATCTTATCCCTTTCTAAGTACCACTCATCTCTCAGTTCATGCTGGAGAAATGCATATTGTATGGCAGATTGTGCAATGAAATATTAAACATTTTCACTAAATATAATTTTGCAGCACTGATTTTCTTAAGATTAGTGGAGAATCTTTGGATGGAAGTAAGGTTATGTCTTCCCTATATCTTTTTAACAAGTTGCTAAGCAGTAGTAAGTAATGTCCAGCACTGCATTCTATATTAACTGTTTAGGAAACTCCTTAGGCTAAGATCACTCATAGTAAACTCATAATCTAAATTAAATAAATAAAATAATAAAAACATGGAAGTGCACCTTCACTGTCATAAAGTTGTGGAATAAACTTCTGCCCATTCTTTAGACTCCCTCAGGACCAGTTTTGTAAACTTCTGCTTAACTACCTCTCTCTAAGCTCATCAATTCCAAAACTTCTCTAACCTTTTTCTAAGCTACCTTTATTAAGCTTAACCTAAACACATCTTCCCTGGCAGAGTTGTAGCTGGCTAATCTAGCATCCAGTGTCAGTTCCTGATCTGGCACCTCAGCTTTTCAGTTGAAAAGTGAAAAAAAAAGACTTATTCCACTTTTAAACTGTAGCAAGCCGATTGCTACAATTGTAACAAATGGCTTACTACAGCTTGCCAGTCATGAAACACTGAAGTGCTCTTCTGTACAAACATTCAGAAATGCCTATAGAGAAAAGAAAGCAGGAACTGCACTTCCCAGTTGCACCTCCTAACACTTTGCACCCAGGATAGCTGTCCCTTAGCCCCACCCTTGCTACACTTCTGTCCCTTTCCCTCAACTTCCTTCCAATTTGCCTTTTGTGTTTGTGTCTGTCTCTGTCGCACACTATCTATATATATATATATATATATATATATATATATATATATATATATATATATATAATTTTAATTAAATGCTGTATACAAGTATAATTTTCTATATTAATTTAATAACATTCTGTATACTTTGTGTTTTTTATATATATATATATATATATATATATATATATATATATATATATATATATATATATATATATATATATATATATATATATATATTATCTGATGTTGTCAATCTTCATTCATTCTTGATGAATGGAACTTGGTTCCAATTCTCGGAACCAGCTCACCCGTTATACAACTCGCTCCACCATAAAACTCTTGAGCTAAGACTCTACCCACAATGCCCCTCTCTGCATTACCTCAGATCTTGTTTGCTGCTCTGTCAGCAAGACACGTCAGCCATTGCTCTCAGCTAAGTCTAAAAATGTCCTTATTAAGCTAGTTCCTTGTATTTCACTTTCTACAGATAAATAAATATACATTTCTATATCTTGCCTTGTAATTTTTCAGTTGTATGTGTTCAAATACTCCTTACCTCTCGTAATCTCCCTTACCATTGTTGTAACCCATCTTGGGTTCATAGGTTGGTACTAGGCTATCGGCCTTAGGGCCTATACAAGCCTAGCCATAACAATTCCCTGGATATTTCTTCCCACAATATTTACTTCTCTGGACCCCTGTCTAGCAGGGTGACTGACATGATCCCCGGGATGAATTTCCTATCTCCCATTCAATCTTCAAGGTTCCTTTTGAAGAGGGCCAAGGAGGCGCTCTGCTTGACATGTATGGGCAGTCTATTCCAGAATATGGGGAGTCTCAGGGTCAGGAACCTATCCCTCCAGCATGTTTTGTTCATTGTGATGACAAGGTTTAGATCCCTGGAGCATGTGGCTCTGAGGGATTGGGATTTCTTTAAGTGGAGCATGTCCAACAGCTTCGGGTTTGACATGGCCTTGTATGTTAAGCAGAGATCACCTCTGAGTAGAAGATATGCCACAGAGTATAGCTGGAGTTTTTTTAGACTGTCAGCATATGGCACCTGCTTTAGGCCTGTGATTCTTTTAGTGAGGTATTTCTGTGGCCTTTCCAGCTGTTGCAGATGTCTTGTGAGGTACATACCAAACGGGGTATTATACTCTATAATGGGTCTAATGAGGGATGAGTACAGTGGGACAATGACCTCCTTTTTTCTGGATGAAAAGCCCTTAGTGATGAGGTGTGCCACATAGAAGGATTTCCTGACTGTTGTGGCAATGTGGTTATCGAAAGTGAGACTACTGTCCACCTGTGTCCCTAAGTCTCTCATCACACTTTTGATGTTTAGTGTACTGCCACCTATGTGGTAATTCATGGCTACATGTTTTTTTCCAAAGGGGATAACTATACATTTCTTGGCATTAAGCTTGAGCCCATGACTCTGGCACCAGGCATCTGTTTCTGTAAGGCCCTTTTGTAGAATATCCACATCATTTGGGGATTCCATAATGGCTCCCAGTTTGCAGTCATCTGCAAACTTTGTTAGTCAGAGTCCCTTAGTGTTGGCCTGTACTTCAGAGAAGTAGATGCCAAACAAGAGCGGTCCCAGGACTGAACCCTGAGGTACTCCACTTGTCACTTGTCTGGAGCTGGATTTGGAGTCAGCTACTTTTACAGTGTAGGTTCTGTCAGTAAGCCAGTTGGCAACCCATTGAGTGATGTAGGGATTAATGCCCAGCTTAGTAAGTTTATCTATGATTCCAGAGTGGGGGATTGGTGTCAAAAGCCTTGGCGAGGTCCAGATAGGCTGTATGGACTGCCTTACCCTCGTCTATGGCTCTGGAGACTGATTCGAATAAGTCAATCAGGTTCAGGAGACAAGCTCAGCCCTTCATGAATCCAAACTGGGTGGGGTCCAGTGTTTGAAGGTTGCCAATGTCTTTGTTTATAAGTTCCATGATAATATGCTCCATGGACTTGCAGATCAGGCTCATCAGACTGATGGGACGGTAGTTCCTGTCATCCAAGATGGATCCCCCCCTTGTGGAGTGGGATAAATGTAGCTGTGCACCACTCAGTGGGCACAAAGCCTGAGGTGAGGGTATGATTAAACATGACACTTAGGGGAGGTGCCAGTTCATTTTGTAGTTCATGTAGTACACAGCCCAGGATGTCATCTGGTCCCATGGATGCTGTATTCTTAGCTTTGGAGAGTGTGTTTTTTTACCTGTGTGGCTGTTATTGCAGGAATTTGGCAATCTTCTGGTATTGAGATGGGCTGTTTAGGGGGTGAGATGGGGATGAAGTTGGCACTGAATTGATCTGCAAGGATATTGGCAATATCCTCGGGATCAGTATATTTAATGCCATTATGTTGTAGCTCAGAGCAGATCTAAGCATTGCCATTTAGATTCTTGACATAGTTATAGAATGCCTTGTGGTTGTCTTTGGAATCTTTGGCAGTTTTATTTTTGTAACTAGCTTTGGAGGATTTTATGAGGGATCTCAGTTTCTTACTGAGGCTGGTAAAGGAGTTATTTGCATCCTGGGGTTTTCCTCTTTTCTGCAACAGTTTCTTCCTTTTGTTGTAAAGTTTGTTTATGGCAAGGGACCACGAGATTGTTTTCCTTTTTTTGGAGGCGAGCATATTGGTTCTATTTGGGATGGCCCGATTCATGCATGAGTGGATGTGCTCATACAGTGCCTTAGTGTAGGACTCAGCAGTTGAACTTTCAATTCCCTTCTGCATGAGCGTAATGAAGTTTGTCACTTCTGACTTGAGTAGCATGAAGTTGGCTTTGGAGAAGTTTTTTATGGAGGTTTCCTTACTGGGGTTGGGGGTGGGATGTGGATGTTAAGGGTGATTAGCTTATGGTCTGACCTGACCAACGAGGGGGTGACCATAGGTGCGGAGCATTGATTTCCCTTGTTGGTAATGACCAGGTCTAGAATATTGGAGCCCCTGGTGGGACTATGGATTAGTTGATCTAGGGCATTGGAATTTATGAATTCCAAGAACCGTTGGGCAAAGGTGTTGGTGCATGAGTAGTTTTCCCAGTTAATGGCAGGGTAGTTGAAATCACCCAGTATTAGGGTGTTTGGTTGTATCTTAATATTTTCCAGTATGTTTAGAAAGGTGTAGTGAGAATCTTGGGGCATGGTGGGGGATCTGTAGCAAGCTACAATTTGGATTCCAGTCTTACCTAGTGTTAGTCGCACCTGGAGAATTTCAGACACGTTGTGTTGGGCAACTAGCCTGGTGGTGTGACTATCCTTGGTTAATATGGACACTCCTCCACCTTTAGTGTTTTGATCCTGGTTTGGTGGCCAAAAAGTGTGGTAAGAGTTGTAGCCTGGTATTGCAGGGGTGCTCTCTGGAGCCTTGAACCAGGTCTCAGTTACTGCACCGATATCGATGTTCTCCATTTTTAGGAGTGCCTTGAGAAAGTGCATTTTGAGGTTTACACTTCTAGCATTGAGTACCTTTACCTTCAAATTTTGCATGCTTGCACCTGTTACAGTGATGGTTTTGTCCTTTGAACTTTGCCTAAAAAGGGCACTATAGGAGTGGCAAGAGCCTTAGCCAGTAACCTGAATCCCAGGGGCGACAGGTGCAGACCATCTCTGGCAAAGCATCGTGGTCTGTCGATCATGTCATCCCAGGCAGACAGTGGATCCCCTTTGAATGACACCAGAAGCTTAGCCAATTGTTGAAGTCAATCATCTTGTCCTTATATTGTGGTATTATTCTGGGCGAAGGCAGGATGCTACTCAGGGCTAGGGTCATACCTGCCTGGGCCACATGATCCGAGAGCTCTACCGTGTCTCTTATCATGAAGTCCAGGGAGGTACGTCTCAAGTCATTCACTCCAACATGGACAATGACAGAATCGTATTTGTACTTGTTGTGGAGTGACTTGAGTGCATGCTTTATGTGGCGGATTCTGGCATCCGACAGGCAGCTGACTGTAATTTACTCCTTGTTCAGCCTGGTGAGTGGGACATCAGTGTACCTGACTATAGAGTCACCCATGACTAAAGTGTTAGGTACGTTGTCTTGCCTTAGGGGCTGTTGCTGGGTGGCACACTGGTGTTGTGAGCTATGTGACACTTTGGTTGTGATTGGTGTTTGTTTGCATTTTAGCTCCTGAGGTCCTTGTTGCTTGGGCTGGTTACAGTTAAGGGCCTCCGTATATGTGGATTTAGTGTTGCTATGTGTGGGTGTTGGTGATGTGAGTTTAGAAGGGCTATGTGCTACTTGAGGTGTAGTGTGGGTGTTAACCTTCTCCTCTTGACTGTCTAGCACAATCTTGGGTGGAGAGTGCTTTGCTTCCAGTTTGGCTATGTAAGTGCATCTCTCACAGGTTGTAGTGTTGGGTGGTAGGAGGAGAGGGTTGTCTGTGTACATTAGGCAATTGCTGCATTGCCCCAGTTTGCCCAGATTCACCAGGTGGACAGGAGAAATTACCGAAAGCTGACCTTTGGACATGCTTGGTTTGGTGCTTTTTTTTTGAAAAGTACAGGAGCTGTTTTCCCTTACCTTAGCAAGGTACTTTGCAATTATAAACTGTTTAGTGCCTATGATTAATTTCTCCTTATTAATAAGGAGAGTTGAGTGTTTGTATCAGTTTAAGGCTTCCTAGTGCTTTACAGCAGGTAATAGAGCAAATGCTAGTAACAGGGATGCTTAAAGGTAAGATATAAAAAAATGCTTTATCCTAAACACTACAGTGTGCACTAGAGAAGTTAGATGTGAAAGTAGGTAACTTAAGTTTTACCTGTCTAAAAAGTTAAGTTTTGTGGAGAGTCACTATTTTTAAAACAGCAAGATAGATTGAAAAAGGGTAATCACTTTTGTATTCCGGTACTATGGAATACAGTAAGATGGCCAATAAATTTAAATAGTTGAAGGGGAGTGATTTCACAAAATGATAATGCTGTGCTTACTCACACAATCCAGTGAAAGCAGAGAGGAAATGAGATATATGGTCAAACTAACATAACAGGCAGGCAACTAGAAAGACAGTGTTATTTAAGAACACAACAGTGACAGGGTGGGGGGGGGATTTCTGCCTGTCTCACAAGAGACAGAGCTGTGGTCTCTTTTGAAGTTTTAATATGCAGTTAAAAGCAGAATACAAGGAAAACACAAGGTAAAGAAAACAAATCACAGTATTCAAAATATAAAAAGGCAATAAACTAATACAAAAATACAACAAATAAAAATCAAACTAACCTTTCCTTCATAGCAAAGTGTAGCAGAGTCTGGGTGAGCCTTTCTAATAAAGCGCTGAAATGTTTTATTTTACACCTTAATAGAAGGTTTAGTTCATAGCTCCTCCCCCTCAGTTCACAAATGATTAACCTTAAGTGACCTCCTATCTTATGCATGAGTCCTTAACTGATCAGTTTTAATTTTTGCCTAACTCACAAGAGACAGTGCTGTGGTCTCTTATGAAGTTTAATATGCAGTTAAAAGCAGAATACAAGTGAAACAGGAGGTAAAGAAAACAAATCACAGTATTCAGAATATAAAAAGGCAATAAACTAATACAAAATACAACAAATAAAAAGCAAACTAACCTTTCCTCCATGGTTGTGTCCCTCACCATTCCTTTGTTTTGTCTTTTCTTGTTTGTCCTGTTTGTCTGCATCCACTTCCTCACCTACCTGACTTAACTGACCTTGGCACACCTACGTCCCTTACCTTATATTCTTCTCTTACTGAAATAAAATCCAAAAAATGGACACCTTTCCCACAAAAAAAAATCATCCCATATATAGCTCTCCACTTCGCACATGTGTCTTCTTGACACAATTTGGTCCAATTGGCTATACAATATGATTGTGTTGTTGTCACCTGTCTTTGCTGAGGTGATAGTCCAAATTCAGCCAATATTCTATACATATTTTCATTTTAAACTGTTGAAGAAGTGGATAGCTATGGTTCTTTCCTACCTCTCTCTGTACATTCCTATATTGCTTGTTCTTCCCCCTGCTTGCACCCATTTCATCACTTTAATATCTACTCCCATTTTAACACCTTTAATCTGGTCAAAAAATATAATCACACAACACACACATGACAGAAATAGCCCCTAAGGAAGCCCTTTACTTTTCTTTTCTGTGTTTGGGCAGATTTTTGCATCACACACCAATGCCGAGCAATGGTGAATGGCTCTTCCGGTCCTGTGGCATAGTGCGGTTAACTCCATTTAATTATAATAGTTGTACAAGTGTGTTCTTGTAGAACCATCTGTGATCACTCAGTATCACATATGTTATGCCAGAGACACGGGATTACTGATGGTATTGTTCTGATATTGTCACTAATTTTGTGTGCTTTTGTCTACTATTGTCCATGAGCCTGTTACTGTGTGTCCCACTTGGTTGAGACCTATGCTGATATTATATTCATATTCAGGAAACTTAGTTTACACAGTTTCACAATATGCACCTAACTCCTATTGTATATACCATGCCTGATATATGTCCTGTCCATTGTTCATGTCAGGATGCTTATATCACAAAGAATCCTCTCCATTGATATGTCAGCTTGTGTGACTGTCACATAATATACAATAACTGTGCAGCATGTATCATGTCGATATGTGATTAGTGTTCTTGCTACATCCGTCGCCATTGACATGCCCTCATCTGCTGTACATTGCCATGTTTCACCTGTCTTCTTCCTCTGTGTTCATTCCTACAGTTCATCTGTGTGTCTCTTTTCAATATACACACTTCCCCTGACTATTTATTTATAATGCAATCTATGTACCCTTGCTGATCATTTACACAACTTTTATTCAGTATGCCTGAAACAGCTTTCCACACTACTGTGCACTGTATACACTTTCATGTAATGTGCTGGAACTATATACACTGGTTAATTAATAAATCCTGGTAGTGGCTTTCTGAGCAATACCACAGACCTAGTTTGCCGGTAGGTAAAAAAGTGTTCATGTCTTTAAGTACTCATGTTGCTTTACATGGTTTCCTGGCCAGCAACGCTGTAAAACACGTAAACTCCATGTAGGCTTTTGTGTAATCCTACACAGAGTTTATTGAATCTCCAGGACTGTGTTTACAGTGACTTATAAAATCCAGTTTAAAAATCTAGAACCTAAAGAATACTACCACTATAAAATGGTTTGTGTTGAATAGTTTGCTTTTTACACTTCTTTAGTAACTCCTATTATTTAGGTTATATGAACATTTGTTTGAAGTATGAGGATATAATTTTATTTTATCAAAAAGCATAGGTTTGCAGATATTACGTAAATTTTTGCTGGATTTGTATGCTTACAAACCTATTGTGATTTAGTTAGTGTAATCGTTTTCCTTAAATCCAGCAATCCAGCAATCTCTGCATTTCTTTTCCCTACACCATCGCATTACATTTGACAAGTTGGATAACAACATAGTAACAAAAAGCTGATTCTTCACTTCAGGTAGTAACAATTCAATTTTATTACTTTCCACAGGAATGCTTTTATGTGCAGTTTTTTACTTTTTAGAACATTCAGAACAAACCAATTGAAATGGCAGCTTTTTTCCTGATTGCAGGTAGTGAGACAGATTTAATATAAGGCTTATTATTAACCTTTGATGTATGCAGAGCTAAATTAAAGTTTGCAGATTCACTTAATAATAAAAGTTCTACTAAAATGACAAACTATTCTGAAGATCTAGGGCTGCTCTAGAATTCACAGTCTCTTAAAATACTCAGGTGTACCCTTTTAAACTTGCCTATAGCCAACATGTCTTATTAGCATTCAATAAGACGTCAGTGTTTTTTTTTTCATTTTGCACAGGATTCAGCAGTTGTATTTTAGTATATACAAAGTTTCAGCTTCACAGGAAAATAAAGAACCAGACAACAGCTATAAATGCATCCTCTTTTCATCACTTTCATGAAGATTGCTGTCCTGAACACATCCATATAGGCACAGAGCTTTTTTAACAGGTCGCAAAACAACCCCTTTTCAGTGCCCTGGGAGTCCCTTTTGACTGGAGCAACTCCCAGTACAGACACAATGATTTTAACTGTTTCTCAGGTTTTTACTCTGTAGCCAGAAAGCTTCTCATGGCAGTTTATATCACTAAGTTGAATGAGCCAGAAGCTGTAGCAGTTCATCTAGAAAAGCTGCATTCCTATCTAGGGTGGAGAAAGTAATTCAGACAGAGCACTTTTTGGCAGCTTGAAAAAAAGTAACAGATGTAGTTTTGCCTGCAGTAATCCATCAATGTAATATTTGCAGTATCCAAATAACTAGTCTTTAGTAATTGTTCAGTTTTAATGCTATTTACTTAGAGATAAAGCATAAGTTCAGCTTTTATGCCAAAAAAATGAAGGGAATAACATATTTTTTAATCTAGAACAGAACAACAGAACCTTAGCTATAATACTTCCAGCTCCTTTTATCCATTTCAGTGAGTATTTCCAGCAGTTTTACAAAACAGTGTTGCAAGACTTAACATCCAGAACACCACTGTTATGTCGAGACACTGAGACATGGTTTAAAGCCACAGAGAGTACCCCAGCAATGGCAGTGGTCTGATGAAGGGTTGGTGAACCCGAAAGCGCTTACTGTGTTGGAACTGTATCGTCTTGGAACTGTGTTGGAACATTTTATAAACAATTTTTATCCATACAGCGGTGTCAAGCCAGTTTTTTCTGTTTCTAGTACCCCAGCAATGCAAGGCTTCAGTGCCTTCCACATGTAACAAGCATATCTCTAGGTTGGTTAGCCGGGTGATGCTCTGGAGTTCCTCCACATCTAGATTTCCATGGACAACTTCCATACCATATCCTAGCAAGCCACAGGCCACCCTCCATGTCCCATGAAGCCCACAGCTCATACTTAAACCCATTCAACCAAATACAATACTCATGGGGAGACTTTAATTATCCCTTTATAAACTTGGAATCCTACATAACCCCAAATTTGTAGGCATAAGGATTCCTAGTCTTTGTAAACACAAATACCCTGGACCAAATAGTGCATACACATACCGAAGGTACAAACATGTTGGACCTGGTACTCACAAACATGAGAGATCAACCCCCCCACCCATGTCATGTCCTTTCTGATAAGTTCAGACCACAAAGCAATCTCCTTCAAAATAAGCATAATTTCTGTAACACTGGTAAACCCAGTTACAGTTAGGAACTACTCCAAAACAAACTACCTTTAATTAAGCGATAATGTGTCAACATTTCAAGCCCCTCCAAACCCAGGCAACACAGCAGTCTATGAAGTATTATTCACAGAATTTCTGTACAACCATGTCAATGACCGCATAGAGGCAGCTGTGCCTACCAGAAGTAAGCACAAAACTAAACTAAAAAATAAACCACCCTGGTGGAATCCAAAATTAAACAGGTTGTACAACAAAAAAAAAAAACAACTCATAGCTAAAATTAGGAAGTGTAACACTAAAAACTATAAAAACTCATCAAACTGAATAGACAACTAAGAGGACTAATTAAGACCAACAAAGCAAATTTTGATGTAAAGATAGTGTCCCAAGGACAACCATAAGGCCTTCTTCAGCTATGTCTAAAACCTCAATGGCAACATACAACCATGTGCCCAACCCACTGGTAAATGGAACCATGTTCATGGAACTGAGAGATATAGCAAATTTTCTGGATAAGAGATTCAACTCCACATTTACTCCCTCTCACCCCAACAACCCTCCAGGAAATGCCATCTAAATTAACCTCTCCAACTATCAGTAAATAGCAGGTTTTAAAGGT
Organism: Protopterus annectens; assembly: GCF_019279795.1. NCBI lineage: Eukaryota > Metazoa > Chordata > Ceratodontiformes > Protopteridae > Protopterus > Protopterus annectens. The sequence continues at coordinate 75,772,735 of NC_056738.1, forward strand.
TCTCTCTAAAGCCAAGAATACAGTTTTTATGGGCCCTAATAATGCCCCAAAATGCCTGATAAATAGCTTGATATATGACCTATCAGGGCAACTGGAGCCACTATTCAACTATAGCCACTGAATAGGCTTTGTCCCACATGAAAATAGGTCTACAATAGTCATCCCTCTTCACAAGGGGGGGGGCATCAATGGATCCCAGGAACTACAGACCCAATAATCTGACTACTTTCATATGCAAAGCCATGGAAAGAATTATCATGAAAATGATTAACAATGACATAAGAATCCTTCAGACACTGGACCTAACCCAGTTTGGTTTTGTCAAAGGGAGGTCATGCCTACTGAACCTGGTGGACTTCTTAGGCAATGGATTAGGTCAAAATGGGGCATACTGCCTACCTTGACCTAGGTAAGGCATTTTGATACAATACTCCACATAGGCATTGTAAACAAATTCATGGAATTAGGCATTAACCCCTATGTAACCCACTAGATAGCCATCTGGCTCACAGGTAAGACCTAGGAGGTTAGGACTGGAGAGACCACCTCCACAAAGAGGGTAGTCATTAGTGGTGTTCTGCCAGGGCTCTGTGCTGTGTCCACTCCTCTTTGGAATCCATTTTTTTTGGAAGTCAAGTCCAATGCCAAGGGGAACTGGCTTACCAAGTTTGCAGATGATTGCAAGCTGGAAGCACTCCTAGAAATCTCCAGCCACTTAACATTTTACAGGAAGGTCTAACACAGACAAATGACTGGTTCCAAAGTCACGCCTTAAAAGTCAATGTCAAGAAATGCATAATAGTACCTTTTGGGTAGTTGACCACCTCAGGAGACTACCTTATCAATAAAAATACCCCTAAAAGCAGACACAGTAGCCAGGGATTTAGGTACTCATGTAGATAGTAACCTGGCTTTCAACCAAACATGTATCTAAGGTAGTAAGAAAATCAATCTATGTCACTCATCTTATAGGTAAGGGCATGGCATTTAGGTCCATAGACGTCATTGTGCCACTATATTCAGCCCTCATTAGACCCATCATTGAGTATGATTTTGGTATGTACTTGACCAGGCACATGCAACAACTGGAACGTTTAAACAGGTTCCACATGAAAAGAATACAGCACATAAACACAATGCCCTATGCACATCTCTTCAAAGCCCTATCCCTATACTCTGTTCCTACAGACTGTTGACAGGTGATTTATGCGTGGCATACAATGTAATCTTGGATCCTTCTCTGATGGACCTTTTGCATATCCACTAAACGCACAGCATCAACACTACTAGATCCAAGGATTTAAATTTTGCTTGTGATTTTAATAGGACATGTTAGAGGGACAGGTACGTATCTCAGAGAATTACCATTCTCTGGAATAGATTTTCCATTCATGTGAAGCAGAGCTTTTTCATAACCGTGTTTAAGAGTAACCTGGGCCAGTGAATAGGAAACTGGAAATTCACTATTGATTTGACACCTGTGTCTATGATGGACAGAGGCAACAGTTAAATCATGCCCTAACTAATATACACCTCTTAAAACAACCTCTAAGGCAAAATAACCTGTGGGATACATTTGGGTTTCATGGCTATGCTTATAAAGGCCACAGTGGTCATTAGCCTAGTATATACCTATGAACCTATATGAAGATATTCTTTGAGCTATATCCTTCAACGCTACCACTCAACTGTCTTCATTGCTCCAATACTTTGTTCAGCTTTCTGTGTCCATCAAGAGGTCAGGACTGTGGTAAACAACACAACCCCATAATGAGTATCATATTTTTCATGTCCAGCAGTCACTATCTCTTGCCGACTATGATATATGTATGTGTGAATGTATGCACATTCATACACATGCCAAAAATCCACATAGTATGTATGGAGAATACACTGTAATATTTATGCCAATATGTATAGGTAGAAAAACATAAAATTTACCCATCCAGACTTTCACCTTTTAGGGCCAGGTCAAACTTTAGTTCTGTGATGTCTGTCTTAAATTAAAGCTACCACATTAAGAAATGTAATATCACCAGTACTGTGTCTTACTGTGAAATGTATGAACCCCTAGAGAAAAACAAAAGTCTAAGAAAAAATAGTGCTTTTTTTACACACAAGAAAATAGGAAAGCCATAAAAGATGGAAATAAAAGGTTACAGTGATAGAAGATAACATGTCAAGGATACAACAGGAAAGAGTGAGGAACTTAGTGATTTTATCTATTTCACATTCTGGCAAGAACTGCAAATCTTCATTTATTTCTGCAGATTAAAATATGTCTTCCAAGTCAGATCAGAAAAACAGAGATAGAAAGCTGGATTCAATACCACCTAAAAGCAACCACCATCCATTGTACAATTAACTTTTAAAATTAGACAGTCTCCTTCAGTCCTGCCTGTTTCTTAGCCATTGTGTATAATTGAAAATGGCAGATCCAGACTACAATGTAGAAGATAAGCCAACTGTAACAATAGAGGTTTTAACTGCTATAGACACATCATAATTGGTTACTAGGCATGCAATCCAGGAGTCCATTGAGGAGCCTAGCCCAATTTCCCAATTGCCTCAAAGCTCTGTCTGGTTAATTGACTTGCTCAGAGTCATGCTGATAACAGCTCATAGTCTTAATCCTTTGTGTTGCTACATCAAACAGCACTCATACAGTTTTTTCACCAACTTTTAATTATAACCAATTTTCTGAGAGTTTTTCAGTTTTGTTCAAGAGACAGCTAGGTCTGTATTATTCTTGCCTCTGTAGCAGTCTACATCCACATTTAAGAATAAGAAATGTGAGCTGCTGAGGTGAACATTACGTTCTTTGAAACCATAAATTATATATGATAACTATTTCTGCCTGCTTGCTAATGATCTCTCTTTTCATAAAAAGGTATTATATGGAAGTTATGAGGAGGCCAGAATTTAAGTGGAGAGTGCTTCCTTTTTTTAACACTTTTGTGATGTCATGAAGACAAATGATCTGTACCCACATGCCATATGATACACGTTGGATTTAAAAATGGAAATAGTGTATTTTTTTGTAGATATGTAGAATTTAGAACTGTAGTAATATTATGAAAGTGTTTATAGGTTCATAAGTAAGTAGTAGGCTAGCTGCTTTGCTGACCATTTTAAGCTTAGCCAATTTCCTTTTTAGTGCTAGAATTAACTTATCCCATTTGGTGTTTGATTGGCCTTACCCATCTTATGGTTGATAATTTTATATTACCCCTAATAAGAATCACTGGGATCATCCCATAGATAATTTGAGATGACCCATCCATATGATAAAGCATTTAGGAGCTGCCTCTGTCCATTAGTAGTACAGGGGTCTGTCCTGGGGTAATGTTTATGTTATCCATCCATAGATCTAAGTTACTGTTGAAAATGGGCAGGGATGAACTTTGTTTTATGTGGCTGGGGAGTCTGCTCCACAGATGCGGTATCCTCTGCAAAATACACCTGTCCCTCCAAACCATTCTGTTGTTGCAAAACAGGTTTAGATCCTTAGACAGAGTATTTCTGGCATTTCTGATGCCATTTGACTTGCTGATGTGCAGTAAATCTATCAGTAATGGGTCAGAGGATGCCTTGTATGCCAAACACAGATCACCTCTTAGCAGTCTGTAGGATGCCAGGTATAGTGACAGGACTTTGAGTCGGACCATGTAAGAAATGTTGTTTAGGCCTTATCCTCTGTAGGTGTTCCAGTTGCTGCATGTGTCTGGACAGATACATGCCAAAGAGAGCATGATATTCAATGACTGGCCTATTGAATGCTGAATAAAGGGGAACAATGTCATCCCTAGATGTAGACACAGTCACTTTATTTATTAGCTTTGGAATATAGAGGGACTTTCTTACAACAATATGTTGGTCAAAAGTTAGGTCACTCTCCACATAAGTTTTGAAATCCTGAACAACGGGGTCAGCACTTAGGGGAAGTATTATCCATGTAGAGTAGATGACTTCCCAAAGAATACAATAATGTATTTTTTGGCATTTACTTTCGGACCATGATTTTGACACCAGTTATTTATGTAAGACAAGTCATTCCTGCAGGATGGCTAAGTCATTTGGGGATTCAGTGACTGCTCCTACCTTACAGTCATCTGCAAACTTAGTTAGCCAGAGCCCTTTGTCATTGGCTTTTACTTCAGAAAAGTATATGCCAAACAGTAGAGGTCCCAGCACAGAAACTCCACAGATGACTGGTCTCTTTGTGGATATAACTTCTCTGGTTTTAATTTTCTGCAAGCTGTCTGTGAGCCAGTTGGCAATCCAATGTGTGACATAGGGGTTTATTCCCAATTTATTTAGCTTTGCTACTATACCTGAGTGGGGAATTATGTCATAAACTTTGACCAGGTCAAAGTATGTGGTGTGTACCATTTTGCCTTTATCCATTGCTTTGGTGACCTTTTAAAAAAAATCCACCAGATTGAGTAAGCAAAACCTGCCCTTGATGAATCCAAACTGAAGGCAGATCCAGTGTTTGGAGGTTCCCTATGTACTGCTAACATGAATCCTGTTCTTCTAACAACTTTCTGAGTTTATAACAGCATTATTTAAAATCTGTCCCTATTTTCTGGCCTTAGTCCCCCATTATTTTTGGCTTTGAGAGATTTCTTGATCTAAGAGGATAACAGGTATATGTGCCTTCCTTCCATGTAAACCAATATAGACTCACACTGGAGTGTACTGATGAAGGTGTATATATATATATATATATATATATGTATATATATATATATATATATATATATATATATATATATATATATGTATATAAAACTTTTCTTTTATATCCTATATTTGAATATTTCTCTTCATTTCTCACTGCTTTTGAATTTCATACATCTGTCACTCATTTAAAGATTTTTTTTTTACTTGCATGTAGTTACAATTTGTACAGTTATTGTCTCTTCTCTGTTGCTTTCTTCAAATAAGTTTATTTGCTATATGCCTGATTATTGGGTCTTTATTAGTTCGCCTCTTCGTTGACACATATTCAGTGAAAACCATATATATATATATATATATATATATATATATATATATATATATATTCAGGACAGAAGATTATAATTTTCTTCCTTACTGAGAAAAAAATAGCTCCTTAGAAAAAAATTCAAGAGATGTAGTGCCATGTTAATCGAACATGCACAGTTAAAAAATTATGATGTGTATTCAAGACAGCAAAAAGAAAGTCTCGTCACCCATGGATTCTGAAACTTCTTTCATCTTTTCCACAGAGGTGGGCACATCTAATTTATCAACTCCCAGTAGCAGGGAAAAGAAGTTAGCTCTTGAGGTACTGGGGGAGCTCAAATTAACACTGGTACCTAAACTTCAGTTTAAACAGGTCTGTCTCTGTTGTTTCCTCTGTTACTGTTGTAGATTCCAAAAGGCTCACAATGGGCATTCCTTGTAGTATCCCCTTAAAAGTCCTAGGTGTCTCAGATGGTATATTATGATGACTGACATAGGTTGAAATTATCACTTGATTAGCCTTCAACGACATCAATAACCATGAAGCCCTTTGTAAAACAAAAAGTGCCAGGAGGCTTCTTTCATCTGCCAAGGGTCAATTTTCATTAAGTTTTAGTACCTGTCTTCACAATATATTATTTCTAATCGTAATGATGCAGTCGCACAATCTTCAGGTTCTTCCAAGGATAATAGCTTTAACAAAAAATATCATTACAAGTAAAGAAAAGTTTGACTGGTCTATCTCATACATTTCCTCCTGTTATGAGGAGGTAAGCACAAATGTTTACTATCCCAGAATATGTGGTGACAACCATTATGTTCAAAAATATTCCAGGATTTATGGAACAAAAACACTACGAACTGTGATAATCTCATGGTCTCATGTCAGTTGATTTATATGTTTGTAAAAGCAGCACTTTTTCTTCACTACAACTAATTCCTTTAACCTTAACAGCTTCTAAGATACCTAGTAGTACCTCTGTTCTAGAAGGTAATCTACCTTTTAGAACACGTGGTTGTTGGACAGGTACAGGAAAAGGATTTATACATTTAATACTGGAGCACTTCTTAATTATGTGTCTCATATATTTTACACTAAAAGGTCTGTTTTGGATCAGCTGATTAAGTTCATAGGTGTTTACTAGGCTAACAACCACAAGGGCCTTTTTAAGCCTAGGCATGCATCCCAAATCTCTGACAAGTTCTGATACCCTTGATAAGTGTAAGCATGGGGGATGATCAATAGAGATGATGAGACTATAAATAATTTAGCAGGCTCAAGAGATAAAGCGGAGTTACTTTTTAAGATGAAAACTACCGAATCAGTAGGTTTACAAGCTCTATGTTATGCATATGATTTAGTGAATACATGTTATGCATATGATGCAGTGAATACAACTATTGAAGCAGTTATGACTGACATATTAAGCAGATGTACTTGGATAAGTCCTGAGACACTCCAGTTATTGGAAATGTCCTATTTAGATATAAAAATCTGTTTTAAAGTCTTGGGAAGACATGGGCAGACTTTAGGAACAACAGGTGCTGGAGTATTTCCTAGATGTTCCTTACTTTCATTGGAATTTTCACTCTTCTAGTAAATATGTGCAATATATCTTAATGACATATGCTGTAAAATAAAGATAATAAAAATGAAATGGTGCTTGTCATTTTTGTTGTTATTATTGCTATTATTAATAGAGAAGAGCAGTCCGAGAACCATCCCCTTAAATATCTTCTCAAAAAAGGTACTGTGGACACCTTAACAGGCCATAATACTCCTTATTTCATGCCTTTACTTGATGTTTCCATATTAAACTTTATTAGTCAAGATGGTGACTTTAATAATAAGGTGTTATAGATCTTGAAGTTTTCAGGGCTTGTTATTCATTTGGTCTATTTTCAACTCAAAACCATGTATTTGACACTTAGTTTTCTAATCCACAGGTTGGATTTATTTTGCTTTCCTTACCTAAGAACTTATTAGAAACAAGTACAGATGTATAGTTTCCTGTCCTTTACTAAGAATTATAATTAAATTGATTTGCAGCAGTTTTGGTTAGATTTTTTTTTTGTTTTTCAGCTTTTGACTGCTGTTTTTATTACTGTTCTGTTACTTTTTAAATTGTTCACATTTGTATGTAATATGCTTATGTTTTTGAATGTTTACTGCCTAGAAGATCATTTTTAAACTGATTCTAGATATGCTTTTGTATATGTCTTTAAACAAGGACTGCACTTATTACTCCATGTAATTGAACAAATGATTGCATTGGTTGTTTTTAGTTTAAAAGTAAGGCATTTCATTTCTTGTGTGTCTGATGAAGCAGCTTGATGTGCTATGAAAGTGCTTACCATTAAACAGAATTCTTTTTTATTTGCTGTCTGCTGTGGTTTGGTTCATCCTCTTTTGTTTTTGGTTTACTTTTGTTCAGTTGTTGGTTGAACCAATTATCTACACCACATTCTTTTCTTTTGAAAGTGCTTACCATTAAACGGAATTCTTTTTTATTTGCTGCCTGCTGTGGTTTGGTTCATCCTCTTTTGTTTTTGGTTTTCTTTTACGTTAAGGTTATAATATATTTTTATTTCCATGCTATTTGTGCCTAAGTTGGCCTTAGTTGGTGCTTTAGATATTACACTACATCTGCTATATCCAAATTCCAGTTTATTCTGGGCTGTAGTTTTCTTTACACTGTTCATTTGTTAACAGGTGTTTGGGCCATATGTACTTCAGTTTTATAGGGACACTTCATTATTTTATTTATATTGGGACTAAAGTACAACATGCTTATGCAATCATGTTCTTTATTTGAAAATAAACTACCCTGTTTAATCATAATATTGCTTGCGATTATACTCAGATTTTATTATTTACTGTTACAATGACTGTCTTCAAAGAAGGTTATTGTGCTGGGTAAGTATATTTATCATAACAGATCTTTAAGGGGAAGTCACAGTAACAGTAAAGCTACCAACCCACTAGTCCTTGCTATTTTATAGAGAACATCTCTTCTTTTTGATATGTATTAGTTTTCAAGGCAAATTTCAGCAATGTTTTATCTATAATGATTTTAGTGGAAATATTACTATCACTAAGTTTTCAGAATATTACATAGCTCATGTTTCTGATTTATTTTGGAAAGTTCTTAAATTCTTTTAACATTTTTGTTTCTATAGTATATTTTTGTGGTGGTAGTAGCACATCTAGTCATCTTCATCATCATCATCATCATCCCCTTTTTCTTATTTTCTATATGGGGTTAGGGTGTCTCATCAACTGATAACCATTTCTGGGGTCTATATTATATGCTCGAAGTTTTAAATCATTGAGGATGTAATATAAACAAAACAAAAGCAAAAAATCCTACCTGAATGCTCTAAGCAGGAGGGCAAGCCCTCCTGCATCCCCCACGTGGGGGGCTGCACCACCCACACCCCCTGCTACTTAAATATACCAACTCCGAGATCGCACTACTTTGAAGTAAAGGGAAATATTCCCTACGGCGATCTCTGTTGAAATGTTCAAGCTTTCAAAAGTTTGCTCATATGGTGTTGACCATATGAGACTCGAAATTTTGAAAGTTTGAGTTTCTGATGTAGACCCCCATTTCTGGCAATTCAGTGACACTCTTCTACCTTCTTTTTCAGTCATACCTGACTTTCATAAATCTTCTCTTACACAATCTATCCATCTCTTTGCTGGACATCCTTATTTCCTATTGCCTTCTTCCCATCTAACCCAAATCTTCTTCACCAGATTGTCTTCTGCTTTTCTGCACATGTGCCCAAACCATGTAATCTTTTCTCTTTGATCTTCTGTACATTTGGAGCTACTTGGGCTTCTGCTCTGATGTCCTCATTTCTTCATCGTCCCACAGTGTGCATCCTACTATCCATCTCAAGAACTTCATTTCTTTCACCTCTAGCTTTCTCAACTGTTCTGCCTTTACTGCCCAGCTTTCTGTACCATACAGTAATACTGGTCACACCACTGTTTTGTACACCTTCGTTTTCAGCTTCTTTGGCATTCTTCTGCAGCCCTTCCGGTTCTATCTCTGAGCTTCTCCTTCAGACTCCTCTTATTCTCAACCATCCCTCCCAGATACTTGAAGCTGTTAACCTACTACACTATTTTCCTTTTTATCTCTTTTTTCAGCTTCTTCTGATTGGCCTCCTTTTGCTGCCATGAGAATTGTCTTGTCTGTTCACAATTTCATCCCACATGCATTCAATTTTTCATTCCATTCCCCTATCATTTGCTGAAGTTTTTGTTCATAGTCTAATGTAATGCCACATCATCTGCATACAACAGAAACACCCAATATTTGCTACAGTTCCAATACCTAGCGGCGCTTCATACCCGAGCCTAACTGACCTAGCCCTTAGAGCCAATCCTTTAACTTCTTACTGACCATTATGGGCATTTATGATTGTTATACAATTTCATTTATAAGTCATTTATTCATCAGTGCAGGAATCCTAATAGGTGAAGAATCGTGATATTAACTTGATAGTTCTCTCATAGTGTCAAGGATTAGCTTGCATGTAATGTTCAGAGAACTTTCATAGCCCTAGATTATTTGAGTGAATTACAATAGTTTTGCAATTAGATGCTGCTAAAAAAGGCAATACAGTGGGTGCCATCCATTTATTAGATCTGGGCTTCTATTCTAGGCTATTTCTTGCCCCCCCCCTCCCGCACACACAGAATAAGGATGCTGTAATACCAGTGCTGACTTTGTCAGACCTGAAGAGATTCATGCAAAAATATCAAGTTTCGGATGTTAGCACTAAATAGAGGAGAGTGAACGTTAATGTGAACTCTGGATTTAGAAGATGCTTACTTACACATCCCATTAAGACCATCCATGGAAAATTCCCCAGATTTCAGATAAATCATGTCATCATTTTGTTTTAGACAGTACCAATTGGATTATCCACAGGCACCAGATCATTTCCAGAATATTTAACTGCAGTGTTTACATGTCTCAGAAAATGGAACTAATCATTTTTTCTGATATGAATGATTGCCTTGTATTAGCCCAGTTACAGGGTTTATTACTGCAACATATCAGTCTGACGGTTTTATTTCTTTCATTTCATTCTACTCATTTTACTTGCAACTGGGAGGAAGCATGCAGTTTTAACTGATAGCAAAGATAAATCATTAAAGCATTACTATTTACACACATACAATCCTCATTCAAATGTTTCTTTTAAACTAAAAACCTTGATGAAGAAAAACAGTTCTAGAGGAAGTTAACAGACTTATATAAATGATTTTACTCTGTCACTAAAAAAGCTGAAACAGTAAAAAATTAGTAACAGATCTTGAAATACTTCTATGATCGACTATACAATAAGTGCATATTAAAGTATTCAGCCAATCTTTCAATAGACATTTACTTGGACTTCATGTGTGGATAGCAGTGATGAGTATCGGATGAAAGTTTTTTGTTATGAATCATAAAATAGCCTTACAAAGAGATTTTAGTTTTCCTATACCATGTTTACCACAACCTAAGCAAAATAATAGGATGTTCACAAAGGCGGTTAGCAGTAAATTATTGCCAAATGCTTTCCTAGTATCATTTCAAGACCTTTACATACATTTTATAAACAAGCTAATCTCTGAGATAGCTGAATATTTAATTTATCAGTATTCTTGTAAGAAGCCAAATATGAGATCATACTAAAACCTAAATAAGCATTAATACAAACCCATTCCTGTGGTTCTGAATACCAGCCAAATTTATAACCTGAAGAAGCCATACGAAGGAGTGCTCACTAATGATCCTTGAGGCACTCCCATGTAGGCTAAGTCAAATTAGAATAGACTGAGCTGAATTTAATGTAACTCTATCAACTAGGAGTGACACCAATAAACAGTATCTCTTCTCAACCATAGATTAAAAAAACAGCATATAATATTAAAAGAAGGTGAATCATAAGTAGTGGGCACATCTAAAAATAAGCTACAGGCAGTTTTAGATTTGTCACAGGCTTGGAAAACCCATTGAACTAAGATAATCTTGGAAGTCCATTGCAGAATGTAATGTTTGAAATCCATGTTGAAAGACCACTGTCTTATTATTTTTCTCAAAAAATCAACACATTGATCATAAATAAAGTTAAAAAAATGACAATGGGGACTTTCAGTATTGCAGCTAGCCGAGCAGTAGCCTAAAAAAACCTTCTAGAGTGAGAAATGAAAATCAGTAAAAAAAAAAAAAAAAAAAGGCAGCATCTAGTACTGATTAAAGGAATCTTTGGCTGCTGATTAAGTATATAGACTGCCTGAATGACTACCAAGGATAGAAAGTGGAGATTAGAAGAGAAGTAATAACCAAAAAATAATAAGTAGGAAGAAAAGCTACAGACCACATTGCTGACCCTGCAAATGTGAAATATACAAATCAGTTAATAGAAAGCATGGCTTTTGTATAATTGGAACAGAAAATCAGCCAGATGCATTCTGAAGGATTCAAAATAAGTAGAACACTTCAAGAATACGTTAAAACAAATAAAAATATTGAAGAGACAGAAATATTAAATGTCAATCTAATGAGACAGCAGCAAAAGTAAGAGAAAAAGATGAAGGAAAAACAGTCAGAACATGAAGTCATCCAGGAAAATCTAATGCAAAAGCTGGTTGAACTAGAAGACAGGTCAAGGGGGAACATTTTAAGGACTTCCAAGATGGCTGCACATTGAGTAACAACTTAATTGTGGCTCTCCCAGTCGGAAAACAGAAACTTAGCAAAGTAGACCTAGATTTCTGGGTAAATTTCAGTAAGTGCACTGCCTGGATGCCAGAAAAAATAAATATAAAGGACCTGGAGGAAAATCATCTACAAAAAGTGAGAAAGAAACACAGACTGAGACGAGTACTACAGTGGTTTAGCAAGAAGCAGTACAAATTCCAGACATGAAGTCCAGTAATGTAGAAGATAGTATAAAGCACCTGGACAAAGAATTGGTCAAAATAGCCAAAACACTGATGGAGTATATCAACACACACAATAAAAAGTTGAAAAAAAAACAGGAAGAAGTCTTAAACAGATATTTAGATAAGGTGATAGAACTGCAAAACTCAGAGACTGAAATGAAGAAAAGGCTGTCTGAATATGAGACTGCACAAGAAGAGATGTTTCAAAAAATAATAGAGTTGAAGGATAGAGCATATAGGGAAAACCTGAGATTTTATGCTGTACCAAAGAAGTTGGAAGGAACAGACTAATTTTATGAAAGCATAAATAAGCAACTGGACTGGTATTCCACAATAGGCACTGTTAACTGAAAGGGCACATTGTGTGTGTGCTCCAAATCTGGTTACTAGAAAAACAACCTAGACCTTTAATAGTAAAGTTTCAGTCTTATCGGCAGAAGGACAAGTTGCTAAAAGTGGGAGATAGTAGAGTGTTTGTGGAGAATGATTACTCAGTGTACACCAGGTAGAAGAGGAGTAAACATATTCCATTATTTAGGGAATGTCAAAAAGCAGATATAAGATTCACACTGCTGTACCTAGCCATCTTCAAAGTGTTTTTCCCTGGAGGGATAAAATAATTTTTTTTGATGAAGTACATGCTGAGGAGGAAATACAATAGTTTGTTCTACAAAGGGTGAGCTGTGAATCAGAAAGATGTTCTACTTTGTGTTTCACCTGGTGATGTGATAAGGACTCCAGAGACAATGAGCCCATTAATGCTGTATCTACTTACCCTTGGAGCTTTTCTCCCCGGGCCTCCGCTGAAAATGGACATGCATCCAGTCGGACTATCCTGGTCAACAAATGTAAAATAAAATAAATAAATAAATAAATAAATAAATAAATCTTTTCCACTGTTTCAATTGTCTGAGAGAAGAAGGAAAAGATAAGAATTGACTAGAAAAATTGGGAATATGTTGGAAATGAAACAGAGATAGGATTTGGGAGATGGAAATGAGCAGGATTAAAGCTATTAACTTGGAAACTGACAACCATGGGATGATAAAGCAATAATTATATTTGTGAAACATGACAGAACAAGAAAATTTGAAGATATTGGACTTACTTGAACTTTGTTAAACCTATGGGGAACTTTAAAGGATATACCCTGCTTCATGTTATTAATGTTCAGAGAATAAAATCAGTAACTTGGAAACAAACAAATGTGGGTTTACAAAGCAATACTTATACTTGTGAAACATGGCAGAACATGAGGATTTGGAAATATTGGATTTTTGTGGACGTTGAAAAACTTGTAGGGGACTCTAAAGCATATGCCCTACATTATGTCATTAATCTTTGGAGAAGTACTTTGCAGAGGGGAGGAGGAGGGAGAAAGTTAACTGTAAGTACAATAAATTTCTTTTTTTTTCTTTTAATGGTAATATTTAAATGTTACTTGACTTTCTTAGCAAGCTATGAAGTAGAGTTTTCTCAGTTGTTCTTACTATAATGGGGATACTAATATAAACAGGTGCTTTTGTTTTTCTTTTTCTCCCTTCTTATCTCTTTTTCCTCATTCACTTTTAAGAAATGTAGGCATTGCAATGTGGGGGAAAAGGAAGAGAGGAAAGGTCTGGTTGAGAGAACTTGACAAAGGAAAAATTAGTGTGCTTTTTCTAATTCTTGCAATGGAAATGACTGGGTTAACCCTAGGATTTATTCAGTAACAAGTTTACTACAAAGTATATAAATGGAAAAGGATATTGAATATTATAAGGCTTTTTTCTGGTAAACAAAGTATCCTTAGAAGTTTGTATCTGGTTTGCATGTCACCAGAACACAATCTGATAAAGAGAAATGGCTTGAAGAAAATGTTTACTGAAAGCATTCAAGTGTTTTCTTAGCTGGGAGAGCTATAAAGATAAGACAGATAGCACTTACAAAAAGCACAGATTATATCATGCATCTTAACATGAATACCCTTTCTTTTTGGTTGTCTCTAAATGTGGATGTGGCTATCAGTTTAGAACACTTGTTCTTATTATGTATATAACCAAACCAAATGGAAAATGCAGTACCAATAGCACAAAAAGTTCCAACCAAATGAGTAAAAAACAAGCACTGTAGAGGCACCAAAAGCAGACAAACCAGGACTCAAAATTCCAAAATGAGCAGAACTTTAAAAGTAAAACCAAAGAAATACATGCACTTAAAACACTTAATTTTATCACAGTGTTTTTCATCTCTACAGCCCTGAGACTTCTTCAGAAAAACCCACACATCCATAATCCCGCTTTAACAGTTGAACTAATCATAAATTGTCCCATACAAATTGAATAATAAAACAATTAAAATTAATATGAATGAAATTTAAATAATTGTTGAAAAATCAGTAAAATTAACAACTGAAATGCATCAATGGCAATACTTTACACATAAACACATTCATACCTAATATTGGAGTCTATAAATAAATACATTTAAAACAAAAAGTATAAATATAAAAGTTGATCTAACAAAATCACCACTATTTAATGGATATACATAGCAATGCTACCCTCTAGTGACCAAAGCTAAAATCACATAATAATACACCTAAACTAAAACTGCAATGAACAACAAAAACAATACTATATATTACATGAAATTCATAAACTCTGTGTTGAATGTTACAAGTTTGTAAAAGAAAATTAAAAGAATAAATAAAAATTAAAAGGTGCTACTGTCCATTTATAAAACATCTGGAACAAGCTACTTATAGCCTAGCTGCTCTTATTTTTAATAGAGGTAGTATGGAAATATTATCAATCAAACCATGAGACTCATTGGCCTGTAAATAAATTTGCCAATAAGTTTCCAGATATTTGATTTTCTCTTCCCATAACCCTCCTCTACTATTCCAAGGAATACTTTCTAAGAAAAAAGGTAAATCTAAAATCTTTGCAAACCAAACCGTGTTTAAACAATGCATTATTATTATTATTATTTTTAGAAGTAGTAATACTATATTGATGCTCATAAATCCTCTTTTTCAGGGCTATTTCAATTTTGCCCACATAGAAGGCATTGCATGTTGTACACATAGACAGATATATAATGCCTTTACTCTCATAATTGATGTACTCTTTTGATTGTACCAGCTTATCCCTACTAGGAATACTATATATACAACTAGTATTACTCACATAAGTGCATTGTGTACACCTGCTACACTTGAATGTGCCAAATTTCTTAATAGATGAAACTTAACCACCCTTATTCTTGTATTCTAATATGTTCTTAATAGTCATACTTCTTTTGTAAGTGAATCAAATAGCACCCTTAAATAAATTATCTACATTTATAACATTTTTAAAAAGTTCTCAATAAGTTTGAATAATCTTAGTAGTATGGGAAGTTTATTCAGTAACAAGTTTACTACAAAGTATATAAATAGAATAGAATATTGAATATTATAAAGCTTTTTTTTTCTGGTAAACAAGGTATCCTTAGCAGTTTGTATCTGCTTTGCATGTCACCAGAACACAATCTGATAAAGAGAAATGGCTTGGAGAAAATGTTTACTGAAAGCATTCAAGTGTTTTCTTAGCTGGGAGAGCTATAAAGATAAGACAAAATCAGATAGCACTTGCTAAAAGCACAGGTTATATCATGCATCTTAACATGAATAACCTTTCTTTTTGGTTGTCTCTAGATGTGGATGTGGCTATCAGTTTAGAACACTTGTTTTTAATATGTACATAACCAAACCAAACGGAAAATGCAGCACCAATAGCACAGAAAGTGCCAACCAAACGAGTAAAAAACAAGCACTGTAGGGGCACCAAAAGCAGAAAAACCAGGACTCAAAATTCCAAAACAAGCAGAACTTTAAAAGTAAAATCAAAGAAATACATGCACTTAAAATGCTTAATTTTATCACAGTGTTTTTCATCTCTACAGCCCTGAGACTTCTTCAGAAAAACCCACATATCCATAATCCCTCTTTAACAGTTGAACTAATCATTAATTGCCCCATACAAATTGAATAATAAAACAATTAAAACTAATATGAATGAAATTTAAATAAATGTTGAAAAATCAGTAAAATTAACAGCTGAAATGCATCAGTGGCAATACTTTACACATAAACACATTCATACCTAATACTGGAGTCTATAACAAATACATTTAAAACAAAAAGCATAAATATAAAAGTTGATCTAACAAAATCACGACTATTTAATGGATATACATAGCAATGCTACACTCTAGTGACCAAAGCTAAAATCACATAATAATGCACTTAAACTAAAACTGCAACGAACAACAAAAAACAATAATATATATTACACGAAATTCATAAAATCTGTGTTGAATGTTACAAGTTTGTAAAAGAAAATTAAAAGAATAAATAAGAATTAAAAGGTGCTACTGTCCATTTATAAAACATCTGGAACAAGCTACTTATAACTTAGCTGCTCTTATTTTTAATAGAGGCAGTATGGAAATATTATCAATCAAACCATGAGACTCATTGGCCTGTAAATAAATTTGCCAATAAGTTTCCCAATATTTGATTTGCTCTTCCCATAAACCTCCTCTACTATTCCAAGGAACACTTTCTAAGAAAAAAAAGGTAAACCAAAAATCTTTGCAAACCAAACTGTGTTTAAACAATGCGTTATTATTATTAGAAGTGGTAATTCTATATTGATGCTCATAAATCCTCTTTTTCAGGTCTATTTCAATTTTGCCCACATAGAAGGCATTGCATGTTGTACTCATAGCCAAATATATAATGCCTTTACTCTCATAATTGCTGTACTCTTTTGATTGTACCAACTTATCCCCACTAGGAATGCTATATATACAACTAGTATTGCTCACATAAGTGCATTGTGTACACCTGCTACACTTGAATGTGCCAAATTTCTTAATAGATGAAACTTGACCACCCTTATTCTTGTATTCTAATATGTTCTTAATATTCATACTTCTTTTGTAAGCAGCGGTGGTGCAGAGGTAGTATTGTCGCCTCACAGCAAGAGGTTCTCCCATTCGATTCTCAGCTGGAGCGCCTTCTGTGTGGAGTCTGTATGTCCTCCCTGGAGTCAAGTAGCATTCGAAAGACATGTGTGAGTGGGCATGCCTTCGTTGAAGGTTGGGCATTGAGCTGGAACCTTGGCACCGTAAAAATCTACTACCAGTCATTAGCGGACCGGAGTTCCACTGTGGCGACCCCTAACCGGGAAAAGCTGAAAGAAAAACAAAACACATTCATACTTCTTTTGTATGTGAATCACATAGCACCCTTAAATAAATTATCTACATCTGTAACATTTGTAAAAAGTTCCCAATAAGTTTGAATAATCTTAGTAGTATAGGAAGTATCTATGTTGTAACTATTAATAAAAGTCCCTGGGTAATTTGAATTGTTACCTCCATAAGTTTCATCTGTATTAGTCTTGTTCTTTGAAATCAATACTACACCCTTTTTCCCTAATACTGGAAAATATTTATTCATTCTATCTTTTTTGACCTCCTGAATAACTTCTTATTTGCTAAATTAATGGGGTATTTCCTTTCTAAAAACATGTTTTTTTTTATTAATTCACATTCATTTAGAAAGCTACCCTCCTCTGAGGTCATCCTTGAAGCTCTTATGAATTGTCTCTTGACAATACTATGCTTCTGTTTATAGGGGTGGGCGTTAGTCTAGCCAAACACAAAGTGTAGACTCCTCAGATCATCCAACAAATTAATGCTAAAAGTAACCCAGTCTCACAACTATCACAGAGACTCCCTCTACTCCCATAAAATGGCCAAAGATTGGAACACCCTTCCTCAACAGATAACTAAAAACTTCAACCTGCCCACATTTAAAACTACCCTGAAATACTATTTAAATGATAATTGGCTATGCCCCTATATAGCTCTCAACTAATATTCTTCCAATTTTATCCCACTCATCTCACATATGATAGCCCAAATAGTGCTCATCCCACATAGGGCTATTCCAATATCTGTCTTTTCTTTATTAATCTTTGTTCCTTCAGATGACCTAAATTGTAAAACTACATGACCAATTTTGATCTTTCTTTTCAGAAGTGACTAACCTTGTAAAGCTACATGAATTATATAACTCATGTATATTGTAAAAAAAAAGTATTCCTGTATGCCTGAAACATGCATGTTTACATTGTATTTCTGTTGTTATATGTTGCCATAATATTTTAAGCTCATTTACATATTGTTAGCTATGTACTACTTAAACTAAGTTTACTGCTTGTACCTTAATAATGTTCTTTTTGTTGAGAGAGCTTTTCTCCCCATGGTCTCTGCTGAAAACAGGTTTTTTTCAACCCAGTCGGACACTACCCGGTTAAGAAATGTAAATAAATAAATAAATATGCTTCTGCTAAACTAAGAAGGGAAGTCATCTTAGATTTATTTTCCTCATGTTTCAAGATGTTCACTATGTTTGGGTCTTGTGAGCTCAGCAGATATGTATACAGTCCCATGATTGCAGATCTATACATATAATCAATTTCAAGGAAGCCCATGCCTCCATCAAAACGGGGAATATGTGATCTTAGTATGCATTGATTTTTATAAATCATCTGATGAGCATGAAGCATCCTTTTTGTTTTCCTGTTAATTTATCCAACACCTTTTTGGGGTCAGTCAGTCACTCCAAATCTGTAAGTTAGGGCAGGAAGAGCGAATTGTTTTATAGCTTGAACTTTGTTCCTGGATGTCAATGCTGTTTTCAGGATTAATTTAAGTTTTCTAAAATATTCCTTTCTGAGTTTTATTCACATTTGTTCATAGTTTATTGTTGATCCTTCATTAGTTCCCAAAGATTTATACACTCCCTCTTGCTCAAGTTCTTTTATATCACATTCTTGCCCCAAACTGATGTTTTCTTGGTGCTGCAGCTTTAAAGGTTGCTTTTGCAAGACCAGATAATGTTCTTATATCATCTGAAAAAGTTCTACTTGCAGTTGTGCTTTCAGTACCTCATCTGATGAGCTCTACAGTTTTAAATCATTCACAAAGATAAGATAAGAAGTCTTTACACTTTGTTGCTTTCTGGCAGCCAAATTATAGGCATGACCTAATCTATTAAGCAGACAGCTTAATGGGTTAAGGGCAAGGCAAAAGAGAAGCAGTGACAGAGAGTCACCCTGGAATATCCCCCTTTGGATTTTTATCCCTGGAATAATAATTTGTCCTTTATCATGGCTTAACTGCAAAGTGGTTTGCCGCTGTTTCATGGTCGCTATGATGTAGTTTATTAGTGTAGGGTGTACCTTATACATTTTTAAGCAGTATTTTACCTGTGAATGTGGGATACTGTCAAGTGCTTCTTTTTGTAGTCTACCCATGCCATACTTTGATTCTTCCTGTTTTTACAGTTCTCCACTATGACTTTATTTAACAACAAATGATCTTTTGTTCCATATGACTTTCTTTTATTACCCTTTTGTTTTATTGCCATAATTGAGTTTTCTTCTAAATGACTATAAACTTTGTTGGCATCAGTTCCAGTGTATAGTTTATACGTCATTGGAAGGCAAGTTATTAGTCTATAGTTTTTAGGGTAGCTTGCAGGTTCACTCTTAAGTAGGAACACTGTTTTTCATGTAAAGATGTTAATACTGTTTGGGGTGCACATATAAATAGCTCATACTCGTGGCTAAATCTTCATGCAAAGATGCTAATACGTTTAACCATGAGTTAGGTACCACACCTGGGCCTGGGGTTTTCCAGTTAGAGGCTTTTCTTAACTTTGTTTCAACCTCTCTGGTCGTTACTTCATCCTGTTTCATATCCTGTACATTTGAACTTCTTATTCTTATTCTTTCTTTTACTTCTTCTATCCATTTAGCATCTTTCTTCTACTTCTATCCATTTAGCATCTTTGTTATGTTACACAGGATCTTCATAAATAGTTCTCCAAAATGTATCTATTTCCTGTTTTTTGGTAGTCTTTCAATTCCTTTTACCTTGCTTTCCAATTCTCTATAAAACTTTTTTGGGTCATCAATAAATTGCTTATTTTGTACTTTTCCTTTATATTTATCTGTGTATCTTCTAAGTTTTTCTGCCTGTGCTGATATTTTTAGTTTATTATTTGCAATAGTGCATGATGAACCATGATCCGTTATAATACTTTGCATTGTTTTTATCACATCTGTCTTTCTGAATATTTTTGTTGATCTGTTTTCTATACTCTTTTAACAGTGACACTTCTTGTCTTAATCATTTTATAGTTTTCTCTATTTGATTCCTCCCCGTCCTTTACCTTACTACCATGTGTTCCTGTGATAGGACTTTATGTGTTATTAATTTGGCTGCACAGTAATGTATCCTATTAACCTCTGCTATATCACATGGATCTCTGTTGATAGTCCTAAGTACTGTGTTCATTTGTTTTATCAACCTATTAACTTTTTGGGTTTAATGACCTTCTGTGCACTCCATTTCTTTCATTGATCTTAATATGTCTATTCATCTCTATTAAGTCAAGTAACTCTTCCCTTAAATAATTTTCTTCTAAACTGAGGGCATTTTATAGAAAGTTCCAGAGCTTCTTCCTGTGCCACATTCTCTTCAGTTTAACTTGTGTCATCCATTGCTCTTTCATATGGGAACTCATTGACCTATCACTCCACAACACTGACTGTGTCAGAGTTGCCACAGTTTCCTGTTTCCTCCCTTGCTGTATAGCTTCAACTGAACCTCTGTACTGGTTTCCTATGGGAGGCTCTAAAGTATCTTTATATGTCAACTGATTAGATGCTTCCTGCTCCACTGGTTTCCCCTTAATTTGGGTGTCCATTGCTCTATCCTGTTATGTTGTTGTCTGAGTTAAATTTTCTACACTAAATCCTTCACTTTGCAGGTAATCCATAACCTCACTTTCTATTTATTTAACTTCTCCATTACTAATCCTCTTTTCTACTTTTCCTCTTTGTTTTCTTATTTTTTTGTATTGCAAAATTTTCCACATCTGGATGTCTTTACCTATATTTCTCTTCAAATATCTTTGGTGCTACTGTTTTTGCATTGATTAGTTTTGCTTTCTCCTTTGCATAAATATTGCACCATATTAAATGTCTTTTTCTTTCCCATGTCATATTTTTTCTTCAGATGTCTCCTGCTCCATTTGTTTATCCTTACTTTGGGGACCAGTTATTCCATCATGCTGTGATATGACCTGTGTTAGACTTTCTACACTGAATTCTTCACTTTGCAAATATTCTATAACTTCATCTTTTATTTTTTTGAACTTCTGCTTGACTAATCTTCTGTTCTACGTTCCCTCTTTGTGAGCTTTTTCTTTTTTATTGTGAAATTTTCCATATCTGGATGCATTTACCTGTGTTGATTAATTTGGCTTTCTCCATTGCATAAACATTGCAACATATCAGATCTCTCTTTCTTTCCCATGTCCATATTTCTTTTTTATATCCTTCAAATGTCTCTAAATTTTTTTCTTTAAATTTTTGCACTTCCTCAGTCACTTCTTTTTCCAAACAGCACAAGGTTTCTTGGTCTATATAGTGTTTTTCATGGATCTGTTGTATTAACGAACACAAATTTTTATTTGAAGCTTCTGGCAGTTTTTCTTGTGGAAGTATTTTTCTTTCCTCTAATTTCTCTCTTAATCTTTTTGTATATCTTTTGTCTGGAAATTCTAGGCTTCTTGCATAATAGTAACAGTACGTAATTTCTTTCTTATCCTCAATAGTCCACTTTATCATCTGTATGACTCTTTTTTGGCCTATGAGTTTTTGTGACTTTTGTGGACTGCTACTTCCTTCTACAATGAAGGGGGGGGGGCATCATCCCCCTGGGCCTGGTCTAGCCCCATTGTAGAAATATTTTCATGTCCTCAGCTGGTAGAGTTTCTCAATGATACCAGAGTGGGGGATTGTGTCAAAAGCCTTGGCAAAGTCGAGATCGACAGATGCACTGTCTTGCCTTCATCCATGGCTTTGGTGACATTCTCAAAGAAGTCTACCATGTTTAATAAGCATGATCTACCCTTAACAAAGCCAAACTGGGTTGGGTCCAGCATTTGGAGGTCACCTATGTGCTTGTTGATAAGTTCCATGATAATTCTTTCCATAGCTTTCCAGATGAAGCTGGTTAGACTTATGGGTCTGTAGTTCCCAGGGTCAGTTGATGCCCCCCCCTTTGTGCTGGGCATTATTGTTGCTGTTCTCCATTCTGCAGGAATAGCCAGTTTTCAAGTTATGATTAAAGAGAATGCCAAGTGGGTCTGCTAGGTTTTGTTTTAGATTGTTTAGTAAACACCCTGAGGTATTGTCTGGTCCCATTGAGGCCATGTTTTTGGTCTTGGTGAGCACAGAGATGACCTGTTCTGTACAGATACTAGGTGGAAGGCTGGTGTCAGATATGCTTTGGGATATGGTAGGTGGGGATGGCGGAGTGAAGTTTGTTCTGAATCTGTCAGCTAGCAGTTTGGCAATATCTTCAGGTGTAGCATGAGTTATCCCATATACAACCAGTTTGGCACATAGCTGGGCATTTCTTTTTAGACTCTGGATATAGTTAAAGAATGCCTTGTGATTATTCTTGGCTAGGGATGCAATTTTAGTTTCATAATTTTCTTTAGAATACTTTACAATATTTCTGATTTTCTTGTTTGGGCTTATGAGGGAACTCTTCCTCTTCAGAGTGATATCCATCTTGCTTTTAGACATCAGTTTCTTCCTCTTGTTATATAATCTGTTTATACTTGAAGTTCGCCATGGTGGTTTGCTTTTACAGGAAGACCTGGTTTTGATCCGGTCAAGTGCAACAGAGTTTATGCAGTCCCTTAAGTGTTTGTACAGGTCATTTGTGTACACTTCTGCATAGTGACCATTGATATCTGTGATTGTGGGTGGTATGACGCTTTTTATATCATTGCTTAGTAGGGTGTAGTTAGCGTTGGTAAAGTTTTTTGTTCCTGTGAGGGTGTCAGTTCCAGTAGTTACTTCAAACAAAATTGATTTGTGGTCTGACCTAACCAGATAGGGCATCACGCATGGGGAAGTACAGTGACCTCCCCCCATGTTGGTGATTACTATGTCCAGAACATTAGACCCCCTAGTTGGGGTGTGGACTATCTGTTCCAGAGCATTTGTGTTAACAAAGTCCAGAAAACTTTGGGTGAGAGTGTTTTTGCTCGTGTATTTCCCCCAGTCTATGGAAGGATAGTTGAAATCTCCCATGGCTAAGGTGTTGGGCTGTATAGCAAGGGATTCCAGTAAATCAAGGTAGGCAGTGTGCTTATCCTGGTTCATAGTGGGAGAGCTGGGTTTACATTATATCCTCAAAAGCTGTAAACAGCGAATGCTAGCTACAGCGAAAATGCCATGCAGTGAATTTGCAGCACCTCACACTCTTCGATAATTATATATACCAACTCCGAGATCATACTACAATGAGGAAAGGACAAATTTTCTGATCTTCACTGTAGTGCGATCTCACTATTTGCAGTTTGCTACATGGCATTTTTGCTGTAGATAGCATTCGCTGTTTACAAATTTTGAGGATATAGTATAGACCCGGGAGAGCTATAGCTAGCAATGATGTGATATACTTTTCAAATAGTTCATTGGACATGGAGTAGTTCAAGAGAGTCATGCTGTTTGACCAGTCTCAATGTGAATTTGGTTTTAGTGAAGATGGATATACCTTTACCTTTGTTTTTTTCATGCTCATTTTGAGGTCTGAATGTGTGGAAGACATTATAGCCTTGCATGGTGTGATGCCCGTACCTTGGCCCAGAAATCAAGGCGCCTCAATCCTCACCACTAACACTAGAGAGGGTGTCTTATATATGAAGAAAGGATAACAAATACACACAGTAAAGTGCAATTTCCCTTAAGAGCACACAGAGATCACAGTCAGTCCGAGGCTGGTCGCTCCCTTGCTCTCCAGGTCCCCAATAATACTCCCCACTGGCACAGCTATAGGGTCCAGATCTCAGCCTAGCGGGCAAGCTAAAACCTCTAGCACCCTCTCTGTCCAACCAGTGCTTCATGTCCCTGCTAACACACACACACACACACTCACACACTTTGAGAAAAGTTTATACAACCACACAGACACTCCTGGGGAAGGCTGGCACAGGTTCTCCAGCTGTGTACCCTTTTCCCAGACTATATGGTAGTACCCTGCCACCACCCACTAATAATTCTCAGCTACTCAAAGGCCCATAAAAGAGTATCCTATTATTACTGTGCAGTATTATTATCCAATTTGTAGTATGACTAAACAGTCAAGGCTTATTGGAGTGACTTGGTACAGTAATCAATATAAATATGCAAGGTACTCTAGAGCTTAAATTATCTCTACATAAAACAGCCACAGTTGAAAGGTTTTAAAATATTTACTAATAAATAATAAAAACACAAGTTAATACTTCTTGCTACACAGTGCTAATCAAGAGTTCAAAGATCACAGATAAATACTTAAAATAATTCAGTACTACAGTTCTGACATCACAGAAAAACACAGTCTAATATTTCTAGTTTCTAGCTATTTCTAAAGGAAAACACAAGTCTAAGATAACTTACATATGAGCAAGTCAGTGCTGTGAGTTGGATGGTCAAGATAAAAATGCTTAATGCCTTCTGATTCACTCTGTTTAAATTGCTATCTCCAGTCCAGATTCCCATTACATAATTTTTTACACTTTCCTGGTGTTCCCAGGCTAACAGATACTACATTCTTGTTATCTTGCACCTGCAGGAAACTACAGCCATAAAAGACATTCCATATGTAAACTCTAGTAATTATTCATTAAAGGAGTACCACACCCACAGACTCAAAAAACATGTTTAAAACATCATGGCATGATGTTTCCTACACTTTAACAGCACTCTGGAATTATTTACAGGATTTTAAATATTTTTATATGTAATTCCAGTCTCTGACCACCTGGAGGCTGGCATATTGACATGGTTTGGATAAATCAGGTTGCCATCCAGTATCCCAGAAATCATTGTTTGTCTCAAAAATGTTACATCATGCAGGCCTCCGTTTGCCTAAAGTTCCTGTCATTTCATAGATGTTGCATGCGTACAAAGTACTGAGTAAAATAGAACAGTGTAAGTAACATTCCCTGCTGCTGGATGACTACTTAAAATAGAAATAGTGCAAATGCCACAGGACACACTCAAAGTGCTGTTTACTGCTGTATTTGTTCTAATTTAGTTTAAATGGCACTAATTTGTGAGACAATGAATTCCAGTCCATTTACTTCTCCCCTCCCCCATAACACTTAGCTTCCCTAGCTGTCAAAGTCCTGAGGGTAATTTGACCTGGTAATTCCATTGATTGGCAGATCTCAGCAGGGTGCTTGACATGTAATTTAATCTTTGCTCTAGCATTTCCTTTGTTAGAGGGGACATTTTTTGCTGCACTATAGCCATGGCCTTACTTGACTGCAGTCACATCCAGTAAGGTCTTGCACCAAGGAGCTAAAGAATAAAACATTTATACTATTAACCAGTTTAGATCTTTATTAAAGTGTTAAAGGACAACCGCACCCTCAGACTCAAAAAACATATTAATTTCATCATGGTTTGATGTTTCCTACATTTTAATAGTACTCTGAGACTATTTTGAGCTTTTTAGATATTTTTAGATGCAATTTCTGACTCTGACCACATGGGGTCTGGCATATTGAAAAAATTCAGACTGTTTACTCTGCCTCTAAGTATCCCAGAATGCATTATTTGTCTCCAAAAAATTGCATCAGATCTGCCACGTTTTGCCTTAAGCTGCTGTCACTTCATTGACTTAACAGGCATTCACTGCAGTCTTAAAATCCCCTACTTTTGGTTAAAATGTTATCCTTTTTCAATGACCACTTAAAACACAAGCAGTGCAAATGCTACAGAACAGAACTGAAAGGTGCATTTTCTAGCTCTTTCATCTTAGAAATGCTAAATTGCTTTCTTTTGTGAAGGCTGAAATCTAGCTCTTCAAGGAATCTCCCCTCCCACTTCACACC
The DNA here is from genome assembly GCF_019279795.1 of Protopterus annectens. Classification (NCBI taxonomy): domain Eukaryota; kingdom Metazoa; phylum Chordata; order Ceratodontiformes; family Protopteridae; genus Protopterus; species Protopterus annectens. The sequence goes on from NC_056738.1 coordinate 75,798,687, forward strand.
TACCTTCCCTAGCTGTCAAAGAGCCAAGGGTAATTTGACCCATGTTACTTTTTTATTTTGATATAAAAGTTATTTAAAATTTATATTTCATTGATTATTAATGAAAGTAATATCATTATAAAATTTATGTATAAAGATTCAAATCTTGACAATAGTTTAGATATACTATCATAGGTAAATGTCTGCATCTTATTTAATGTTGAAGCAAAGATCACTTTAAATTTTGATGTCTAATTAAACTAATTGTTAATTTAACAATTAGTTAGTGATATAAATAGAGCTTATTTTCAAAGCTGTAATGTGATCCTTTGAAGGCGAATGGCCGAGGTACCAGATCGTTAATAAAGAACGTTGGTGGAATCTGACTGTTGGTGTGTTGCTGAATAATTTGACCCATTATCTGCATGTGATTGACAGCTCGTCACAGCAGGTGACCAGAGTAATGTACTGTTTGCTTGTCAGCCTTTTCCTCCTTACAGTGGGAGACTTTTTTTGTTGCACTACTCCTGTCAAATTTAAAACCAAGCTACATAGCACTGGCAATAATCCCTGCTTTGCAAAGCAATCTGCCACTTATTTTCCCTTCCTGTTTAAATAGCTAACAAATGATGCACTATAGACTTGCATGACAGCACCCACATGCTTTTTTGAGTCAATATTTTAAAAAAATGATGGTAGTGCATACACACACGCAGACACACACACTGCTTTACTTCTACAATGATTTAGATTTTATTTTTACATTTTATAGCAGTGTACTAACCAAGCAGAGAAATCTGGTTCAAAAGCAAGGATAAATTGATCCTGAAATACCTATGAACCTCAGCGCAAGAAATTAGGACAAAGCCATACATAGAAGTAGGACAAAGGCACAAACGGAAAAGCGCAGTCCGGGTCTGAACTGTCTGCAAACAGCTACAGTTAACTTTGAGTATGTGTCTACCTGTTTGAGCCAATATTCATTTTCCCCTGCAGAGCACTCTGCTTTGGCTTCTAAGCAGCCCCCCCCCACCACACACACACACACACACACACACACACACACACACACACACACACACACACACACACACACACACACACACACACACACACACACACATTCCACTTTCTCTTATTCCCTTCCATTAGCAAATAGTATCCGCCATAACTCATCAATACTGTGTGTTTGTAAATTTAAACTATGACCACAGTAGCCTACTGATACAAGGTTATCCTGTTTTTCCACCTGAGAAATTAAGAAATGACTTAGTTTCAGAGCAGTCCTTGGTCAATTGTGATTGTTTCTTAACACATACTTGCCTTTGCTTTGTAATTGTTTCCAGCCCCCTCATACGAGCAACTAACAGGGTCTCTACCCGCTTTGCTCCCCACCCTGCCCCCTATTCCCTCCCGCCCCAGGTGGTCCCACCTTTATTGGACTCAAAACCCCTCCCATCTTTCCAATAGCCAACCACAGCGCTAACCCAACACTACCTCCTCCATCTTCCCACTACTATCACACCTCCTCAACTAACATGTACCAGCATACCTTACCTATGCTCACTGCATGCACTCTTCTTGCATATCTTACATCCTACTAAAGCTCCATCATTCCCCCACTCAACCACTACCACTGTACTACTACTCACACCACCACTCCTGTCTCACCCACACTCAACTCCCCTCCCACCAGCTCAAGAACCATCCCTATGCACCCCCCACATATTCTACCAACTATATTACTCGAACATGAAGCAGCCCTACAACTTAACATAGTAACCCTCCCACCATACCTAGTACCCACAGAGCACAATCATAGAGTTTCCCTTATAAACAAACACATTCAAAAACTGAGAAAACTAATAATCTCATGCACATCAAAACTAGCCCTAAGTGGAGACATCCACCACAACCAATTACTGCCCCGTAGCTATTCTCTCTCCACTCTCCAAAATACTAGAGAGACGCATACACTCTCCGGTCTCAGACTACCTCCTTACTAACAACATCCTTTCCAGTACTCAGCATGGTTTCGGACCAAACCATAGCACCACCACTGCCTTACTCTCCTTTACTAACACTATCCTTCAGCATAAAAACAATGGCTATCTCTCCTCTGCTACTTTCCTAGACCTATCTAAAGCAATTGACATGGTCCCACACAAACAACTTATCTCTGTCCTCAATAACCTATCCTTCTCACAATCAGTCACCAACTGGTTTCAGATTTACCAGTCTGACCGCCAACAATCCGTTGTATGGCAGAATGACATCTCCCCAACTACCTGTCTCCATAGGGGTTCTCCAAGGATCCATCCTTGGACCCCTACTCTTCTCTGTTTACACCAATAATCTAGCCTCTGCCACCAAACATGGCACACTCATACAATATGCAGATGACTCTACCATCATCTGCTTATCCCAGTCCCTACTGAAACTGCAAAAAGTCACACAGGAAGCCTTTTCCTCTGTTGAAACATGGTTATCCAATGCCCAATTAATACTCAACCCAAACAGAACTAAACTACTCATCTTCCAACCCACCAAACATACTCAAAACAACTCTCACTTTAACATCACAGCAAAAGACAACACCACTATATACCCAACTGAACACACCAAATTGCTATGAGTGGAAACAGAAAATAAACTAATATTTGACATTCACATATCCATGACCATAAAAAAGTCCACAAAAAACTAGGAACATTATACAGAAAAGAGCAATTTCTCACCAAAGCAGCAAAGATTTCAATAGCAAATTCCCACCTTATCTCCACCCTACTTTATGCCTCTCCAATATATACCAACCTAAGGCAATGTGGTCTAAACAAGCTAGAGACCTGCTATAACAAAAATTGCCAAATTCGCCACAGGGGCATCCTACCGTAGTCACCACTGTCTCTCACTTGCTGAACTGGGCTGGCTTGAACTCCCTCACCTGCTTCAGTGGTATCAACTCTCACTCGCCCACAAACTAGTAAACCATCCACTATATGTCCTATCCCTCCAGAATCTACTCCAACCCTAATCGCACCACCAGACCACTAAGATCCAGCAATAAAAATCACTTGCAGATCACTAAAGCCAATAACTCTGCTGGTGAAGCACTATTCTCTTGCGCCATAGCCAAAGTATGGAACTCAGTCCCACCCACAATTACCTCCGTACCATCATGCACCCACTTCAAAACTTTATTAAAAGCGCAACTAAAAACATGCTGGCTATGCCCTTGCAACTCCCAGTCTAATATCATCCACCCCATCCAACCACTACCTTTCTTTCCACTCCATTAACTACCTTGATTATAGCAAGCTCAGATGCTCATAAGCCTAGTACTTATTATACAGCAGGAACTTCTCATTGTAACATTTGTTAATGTCTGTTATGTACTTCACAGATAAATATTCTATTTGTCTGTTGATGTACTATGTTCTTCATCTGTAAATATGTTGTAAGTAAGTGCTATGTTAAATTGTTAATCATTATAATCCAATGTAACTACTGTCTATTTTACTGTGGAGCTTTTCTCCCCGGGCCTACGCTGTAAATAGACCTACGTCCAGTCTGACACTCCCGGTCAACAAATATAAATAAATAAATAAATAAATAAATAAATAGAAGTAGGATTATTGCTCCTATCAAATTAGGAAAGATTATGAAATAGTAGGTCTTGCATTAGTATGAATTTTCAAAAGGGTATGAAATCTGAAACTTAAATGTCTGTCATTGATTTCATTCTTCAGTCTCTAATGATTTGGCAGCAATTGTCCCCAAAAAAAAAAAAATTTGATTCAAAAAGATAATAGCCACACAATACAGCTGGTAACCTGTCAAAGAAGGGGCTCCTTTTAATATTAGTACTACTAACTTGAGCATCTGACAAAATAAAAAAAACATGCATTTATGAAATGAAAGTTATCCCTAACTGGATTATTACAGTTAATGGTAAACCCTCCATGTTTTCTTCCAAAATAGCAATTTCTGGGGAGGGATTATTAGGGGAAGAGCAACATTTTTAGCCAAGTTCAGGGACAGTTGAGAGGTTGGGATATGCCTAATTCTAAAAAAGCAATGTATTTGCATGTACCTAGCAACCTGTTAATGCAGGAAATCTGGACAAGGCAAAATATATGTGAGAGGACATCAAAACAGTACAAAAAATTGATCTTGTATAAACTGAGAGAGCTGATCGAATAACAGGTCTTGCTTTAGCATGCATTTTTCTGAAGGTTATGAAGGCAGAAACTCAGTGTCTCATTTAGTGACTTTATTCTGAAAGAGTTTGACTGAAAACCACAAAAATTGAGACTAACAATCCAAAAATAAGAAGCCTTGCTTGCAGTCACACACACTCTTGCCCCCTTGCTTGCAGTCACACACACACACACTCTTACCCCTTTGCTTGCAGTCACACACACACACTCTTGCCCCCTTGCTTGCAGTCACACACATGCACTCTTGCCCCCTTGCTTGTAGTCACACACGCACTCTTGCCCCCTTGCTTGCAGTCCCCCACACACACTCTTGCCCCCTTGCTTGCAGTCACACACTCTTGCCCCCTTGCTTGCAGTCACACACACACAAACTATTGCCCCCTTGCTTGCAGTCCCACACACATGCACACTATTGCCCCCTTGCTTGCAGTCACACACACATGCAAACACTTGCCCCCTTGCGGACACACACACACACACACACACACACACACACACACACACACACACACACACACACACACACTTGCCACCTTGCGGACACACACACACACACTTCGACCTTGCTTGCAGTCAGAATCTGGACATTGCAATGGCACTGAAACAGACATTCAAAGATAACACATGTAGCCAGTGGCAGTCTAAGTTTCACTTTCAGTTAGTGATATTTTAAAATTCTTAGACCCTTTGCACACGAGAAATGCACATGTTGTTGAATACACCTTCCTGATTGTATATAATTATATTCCTTGTACAATGCAGTCCAGTTTTAGTGGGTGTTTTATATTTACTGTTTCAAACATTTTTCCTGAAAACAGTGCAACAAAATGCATGCACCAATAATGACAATACTGCCCAATTCTGAATATTTCCATCACAAGTGTAGTCAGACTTCTACAGTCCACCAGTATCAGTACATACGCACAATTTCTGAAGCAGTAAACGTCCTGTAAATAATTCCACATTAAAGCGATCTGTAACTAATGAAGCGGTTGCTGCTAGCCAAAAATTAGATGTCATGTCATCAACAAATAATGTCATAGTTGCCCTTTTTGAATAATTTACTTATCTTGCACAAGAACAATAAGCTGGTAATACTGCAGTAGGGAATGGATGACAATCTTCTTCACCAGAAAGGAGTGCATCATCCACCCCATTTGCAATGCAGTACAGTTTCACAAATGCATCTATGTGAGTAGAAACCACAGCCTTCTGCATCAAAAGCAAACAACCTGTCGTGATATTAGCAAAGCAAGCAGACATAAACAGCACTAATAATTGTTGCAGCCCTGCCTCTCTCAGCTCCCTGTAAAATCTACTCAATCAGTTGTATCTATGAACTTCACAGCACAAGAAATCTTGAAAGAGGCAAAATTTCCCCTTTGCTTGCAGTCACACACACATACACTCTTGGCCCTTGCTTGCAGTCTCACACACATTTGCCCCCTTGTTTGCAGTCTCACACACTTGCCCCCTTGCTTGCAGTCTCACACACACACTTGCCCCCTTGCTTGCAGTCTCACACACACACTTGCCCCCTTGCTTGCAGTCTCACACACACAATTGCCCCCTTGCTTGCAGTCTCACACACACACACAATTGCCCCCTTGCTTGCAGTCTCACACACACACAATTGCCCCCTTGCTTGGTCTCACACACACACAATTGCCCCCTTGCTTGCAGTCTCACACACACACAATTGCCCCCTTGCTTGCAGTCTCACACACACACAATTGCCCCCTTGCTTTCAGTCTCACACACACACAATTGCCCCCTTGCTTGCGGTCAAACACACACACACAATTGCCCCCTTGCTTGCGGTCAAACACACAATTGCCCCCTTGCTTGTGGTGTCACACACACACTTGCCCCCTTGCTTTTAGGTCACATACACACACACACGCACACACACTTGCCGCTTGCTTGCATTCACACACACACACACACACACACACACACACACACACACACACACACACACACACACACACACACTTGCCCCTTGCTGTATCCTATAGACATTAGAAGGCCTCCAGCTGAAGGCACTACATATGCTACCTGTATTTTTAGCAAGTTCCTCCTCCTATTTTATTTCTTCTCACTCAGAGCCCCTACCATGATATTGCTATCCCTGGCCACAAAAAAAAATGGTTGCAAGGCATGTACTTCACTACCAGAAAACTGAGATCAGAAAAGCTTACCAGCCTTAGAGATTTTATCAGACTTTGCTTCTCAGTGGCTTGTGTGCTATACTCACTCACAAAATGTTATATTAACAGGCAGAATATCACTTTGCAGACTAAAGAAATACTATTTTGTCTACCAAACTTTATAACAAAGCCAAAAAAATATATGCCATGCTGATTCCATTATTTCAATAGGAACTGGCAGCAACTCTCACTCAAGGCATGCTGCTTAGCAGCTTTACAATGACTAAGCTGCTGTGCTTGTACAAGCAGCAAAATTCCTCATTTCCTTTCCCATCTATCTTCTATTTCTCTCTTATTTCCCTTACGTTTTTCATTAATTTAAAAACAAAACAACACGCAGGCTCAAAGAATATGATAGCAACCGTGACATTAATCTTACAAGAACCTGCGCTCTATGTGTAACTGAGCATTGTGAAGTGTCTGAGGCTACTTCTAAACTATGGACACATACTGATGGACAAAATGTTGAACCTCTATATTGCCTACATCACTGTATATTTACCTGCTATAATAATCTTACATGGGAACCCAGAAATGCACTTAGCTTAGTTGTATGAAACAAGTATAGCTGCAGAAACCACCCCTGGACTACTACCACTCTCTTGCTGACTATTCATAAGTATGTTTACAGGCTGCAGAATTACTCAATAAATAAGTTTTATGCCTAATGGCTCCAGCATCCACATTAAAATAATTTCATTACCCAGCTAACGGGAAAAAAAAAGGTATTATTCGGCTGTGGCAAAGTTTCAAGCAGGTAGCAGGTTTGATGGCACGCACACTAAAATGGAGCAAGGACAGTAGCATAACAAATAGAACGGAGCAAGCCTAGCAGCATAACCAATAAAACGGATTACTAATATTAAAAAAAAAAATAAAAAACATGACAAGACCAAAACGCGAAGTTCAACAACAGAAACAAACAGCTGAAAACATTACAAAACATCTGCAGCATGCAATCACGAAGTACGAGGCATCAACAAACTAAAGAAAACCAAATACAGCTACAAATATAGCAAGGTTTTAAAAAAAAACACACCAGCAACCACAATCGCGAAGCACAAGGCATCAACTAAAGAAAACCAAATATAGCTACAAATACAGCATAGTTTTTAAAAAACACCAGCAAGCAACTAAAAACACTAGACAGTAATACAATTACTACAAGCAGCAATACACTTACTTCAGAAGGAAACCCAAAGGCAGCAAGCACAGGAACACAGGCCGACTCAAGAATACAAAAGATGCCAGCATTAAACATAACCAGGGAACTATAAACCCCGGATCAAAACGAAAATAAGTAGGCTAAGCTAAAAATGCAGCTGCGAAAGGGAAGCACGTGGCACCTTTACAAACAGAAAAAGATTAACTCCACTAATGTGCAATTAAAAACTTGGGAGGACACAATATAAGGGCTAGGGAGGCATAGAAACAGGGACAGATTACATTTAGGATACACTATTAAGAAGTAATAAGTAATAAGACTTACCTTACTTATGAAGTAGCAAAACGCTGGTGAAGAAGAAGTGCTTCACATGAATAGAGTCGACCAGATTTGCTAACACAGAAAAGGAGTTCCACACAGCACCTAGTCCATTTATTAGGTTAACAGTGGGCTGGGAAAGGCAGTGTTGACATCACAATGTGGGAGGATCACAGGGATTCTATACAGCATGCAAATAAGGCAGTGTTTACGTCACTTTGGGGGAGGAAACCTCCCAGGATCTTCAGCAAGAGTTATGGCAGATGTGACATCATTATTTAAGAGACGACTAGACAGTTTTCATCTTGGTTTTAAAACTGAAAGTCAAACAGTACGGAAAAGTATGAAGCCTAAGCAGTAAAAGAGAATAGTGGATTTTTTTTTTAAAGCTGCGGTTATGTTTTTTTGAGGCTGTATCACATAACAGGATTTTAGAGAGACATCAGGTAGAGATATTTGATTTGATATCCTGTTGTTTTCCTTTAAGGTATCACTTCATGCTTCCACCTTGTTAAAGATTGAGACTTACATGTGCAAAGTGTGTTGGTATGCAGTGTTTGCCTTCATATATTTTTACTCCACTGGTTGGTTTGCAAAAAAAAACTTTTGCAGTATCCCTGGATTTGTCTTTGTACATACAAACCACATTGCTATATTTTCCCCTTCCTTTTTCTTGTGTCCAGAAGTCACTTATAACAAAGTACATTTTTTATTGATTTTTTTTAAATAAAGGACATCAAGGTTAACTTATCTTGAATCAGATAATGGATGTCACTGCAAAGAATCACTGTTGAAATATTTGTGCATGGACAAAATCCCTTACTAAATCTATTTGCCAGCCTCCAGTTCAATTGGTGCTATAGCTTTAATATACTGGTGTGTTTGCTCATGCCTTCCAAATATCTCCACCATTACATACCAGTTTTGCAGTGTAGTAACCACCCGACATGCCCATACACCTTTAGCCATCAATATGCAGTTACTCCTGTTCATGTGAGTATGTGAATTCATTTTCAGACTTAAGGTGTGGAAGCTGCACTGAATAATTCTAGTTGCTTGTTCAGGTTTCACATGGTGCTTGCTTAGAGCTACTCTCATGTTAAGCCACTATGAGTATGTTGCACTGCCACCTCTGTACCAGGGTAATGTTTTAATCTTTCTATTCCCACACTGCACACTAGCAGTATCTGGTGCAAATACAACAGAGAAGTATGCAAGCGATACACCACCTAAGCATCATTTGCCATGCAGAATGTACAAGTATGCATACCAACTTTCTGTGTTTCCAAACATCGGTGTTACTACACTACTGCTGAATAAAATGAACAGCACTCAGGCAGGGGGAAGGACAAGGGAGCCATGACATCACAGAATGGGTGGGTCTTATTATTTTAGTTAGAATCAGATGACGGCTGTGGTGATGTCACTTTAGGGGAGGGAACTGATTAAAAAAAAAAAAAAGTACCTGCACTGCCTGGCCTCGATGATGTCAGTAATTGGGCGACTCCAGCAAGCTTTATTCAAACGTGAGAGAATCATTTTGTAAGTGAAAGCATCACAGTATGAGAAGGTAGACTTCTGTTACAGAAGTAAGGGGAATTATAAAAATTGTAAATGCTTTATTGTTGTTGCTTTACAGAGGACAATGTAAATAGGGAGGAAATGGGCCGTGAAGTTGAGGAATACATTAGAGAAACCTTTCGTACCCCTTTAAGTTAAAACAATCGGCAGGATGCTTCACTTCAGACTCATCAACTTCAAAGGGACAGACACGAACTAATTTTAACTTCAAAGGACAGACAAGAAATGCTTGACTTAGCTTTCTTTACAGCAGAGGGCAATGTTGCTACATTGTTTTAAGTTCAACATTTCACAGCATATTCTTTCATTTAAGAAAACAAGTCTGTAGTTCAACATTTACATTTACAAATGATAGAATTATCTGCACAATTCTATCTGGCTAGGCTGGCAGCTTTCACACATGACTGGAGTGCTCTCATCAGGCTTTAACCATGTCTCAGTAACTGCACATATATCAGCATCCTCCAAGGTGAGAAGTGCTTCCAGGGAGTGCAGTTTCATGTTTAAACTCCTAGCATTAAGTAGTATGACCCTGAGTTTATCTTAATTAGATTTTGTTCCATTGGACAATTTGTTATTTTGACATTATCTAAAAAAGGCACTGTGGGTGAGGCAATGGGCTTTACCAGTCTCTTAAAGCCTAGGGATTACAGGTGCAGGCCATCTCTAACAAAGCAGCAATGTCTGTCTACTGTATCCTTCCAGGATGATAGCTAGTGGATACCCTGGACTGACACCAGAAATTAAGCCAGTTGATGAAGTCAATCATTTTTTTGTTTATATTGTGGCTTCATCCTGGGTGAGGGTAGGATACTGCTTAAGCCTAGGGATATACCTATCTGGGACATATAATCAGAGAGTTCTGTCATGTTTCTCTTCATATAGTTCAGAGAGGTATTTCTTAATGAATTCACTCCAATATGGACTATGACAGAGTCATAATGGTACTTGTAGAGTGACTTGAATGCATGTGTGATTTGTCAGATCCTAGCACCTGATAGGCAGCTGACCATGGCCTTCTCCTTATCCAGTCTGGTGAGGGGCACATCTGAGTGTCTCACTATGGAGTTACCTATGACTAAGACATTCGATGTGTTCTGCCTTTGGGGATTATTTGTTGAGACACAGGCACATTTATGTTGATATGTGTAGTGGTTTTGTTTAGTCTATCAGAGTATCTGAGATTTTAGATCCTTTTGGTGAGGATACATTGAGGTTTCTCAAGCTGATTTATGTGTTCAGTGAGGTGCATCCTGAACTGGGTCTTAAATTCAATGATGGGGTTAGTTATAGGGAGAAATAATGTGTGACTATAACTTTGGACTTTAAGGAGATGCCACAAAGGATATGCTGTGTCATGTAGATGGATTTTCTAACCGCCACAGACACATGATGGCCAACAAATAATCTGTTGCAACATATGTACCATACTCTCTGATAACTGCATGAAATTTAAGTGGAATATAATCTATATAGCAAATTATAGTGATGCTAGATTTATCAAAGGAAACTATGTTACATTTGTTGGAGTTGAGAGAAAGCCCAAAATCAACACACCAAATATGTTTGGTTTAGCTCTTTCTGGAGGATTTGAGGGTTAGAATAAGATTTGATAACCACTTCCAGTTTGCAGTAATCAGTAAATTTGGTTAGAGACAAGACAAGTTCTGGAATGGCTGTGCTCCAGGAGGAATAATGTAAGTGTCCACATCCCTGGGTAAGCAGGTACCGCTTGGCATTCTTTCCAAATGTTTTTATTAGACACATTTATTAAGTTATCACTTAAGACTTGGGCATACATACATTGATATAAAAGAAAACAAACCATATTAACATTTTTCATTTTCATGGATTATATAGTAGGTCTATGTGTTCTTTCTTTTTAACAATTATTCACTCCTACAATAGACACATTGCTCAATTCCTGCCTTCCCTTAAACCTCACTTCTCCTGAAAATTATTCTACATGCATTGATTCCCACAAATTCTATTTATTTTTATGTAATTCTCTTTTCTAATGTTGCACCTTCTGTTCTTTTATCACAATATTCAGTGCTTCAGTTATAGTTGATATGACATCCAGCTATATCCCACCAGACTGACAACAATTAAATGACATCTCTTACTATACTGGGTCAGTAACTAAGGAACTTCAATGCTCACTACTAACTCCAATATGAAACTGTCACTTAAACAGAAGTGATATTTCACAATTTTCCCCTAAGAGCACAACAAGAACATGCTCTGCTTTCCTGGAACTGGACTATATACGTCTACCCACCCCAAATGTATTCCCTTATTATACACTTCACAGCAATGTGTCCCAGTTTAAGACCTCTGATACACTCACACTCAAAGTAAATTTAAATCTCACACATCCAAACACCTATGGGAAAGCCTAACACAGATTTCCAGCTGTGTCCCTTCCCCAAAATAATATGGTAACACTGCCACCAATGAGAGTGTCTTCATGCCCTTCTAAAGGAATGTCCAATTATGAAAATTAAATATCAAAATAAATGGTAGTTATAACCATAAGTGACCAGGCCTTTGAGGTGACCTGTAGAGTATCAAACAGGTATAAGCACTCTATAATCTCTAAAGAAAACACTGATTTCCAGCCACAATGTAAAGTAATGAAAAACATTTAATAATAAGTAAAATGATTACAAGATTGTAAATCAATAGCTTTCAATAAACACTAAAGCTTAATCACCAGAAATATAAAATTAAACTGCAGTATAGGAGCCCATTATTCTAGAAAAAAAATCTATCTTAATAACTAAGCTTTCCTAATCTAACTAAAGAATACTGTTCCCGATCTAATCTAGCACATAACAGCAAGGCAAAAAGCAGGCTTATAGTTTTTCATGAGTACTCTTTTATGGGTATCCACTGAATGCAACTCTTCACAAAACTATCCAGAGCTTGACAAACTGCAGCCTCAACTGTCTTATTTTAAAAATAACAGTCAGCTGTTTGAAAAAAAATATTTCCCTGTCAATCAGTTGTTTCAATAATCACGTAGCAACCAGGAACATTCTAATGACATCACCCACTGTTCAGCTGATTCTCCACAGTTTGTACTTTAGAATTTTCCTCACAAACATGTGCAATTAGAAATATATCAAAACACTGTCAGATTCTTTAAACATTCTATTTAAACATGGACATTCTCAACATTTAAAAAAACTTATTTACATTTCACAATTAGACATGCTGGCATACAATGCAAATTAAATCTGAGAATATACACACATTTCCTGCCAGACATGCTAACACAGGTGACAGTGTTTTCATTTTCTTCACAGTTGGTTAAGATTTTGACTTCCATTTTCTACTAACTGCTTTTTTGGCAGCCAGTAGCATTAAACTTAACAAGGCCTTATTATGTCTAGGCAATTAAGATCCTGTGCCCTAATTCAAAAGAATCATTTCCATAGGTGCAGGCAAATTTGCTCCCTCAACATTTCTGACAGGGTACTCTGTAGGGAATCTTTAAAATCTGCCATATCATTGTACTCTCCAAAAAAACATGTCCCCAGTAACCTCTCTCTTCCCCATCACAGTTCGAGCATTTTTTAACTACCTGATGAAAGATTCTTGCTTGGGATATATAAGTACTTATGCAAACATTTCCTAGAAAAAATCCTAAACCATCTGGACTTTATTGCATACTTGGGAGCCATGCAGATGTCCTCCCATTGTTCCTTTACAAACTACCTTTCCAGTCTCTCTTCCCAATCTTTTCCAACCTCCTCTGACTGATCTTATAGTTATCATGCAATATTTTGTATGCCCTACTAATTATACCTTTATTAACAGCAGTTTCTATTTTAGATTTGACTGAAAACTCTACCAGAGCAGGTCTTTCACTTAAGACACTCCTATCCCTTTCTCTTTGCCTCTGCTCTGATATCAATCCCTGTTAGGGAAGGCAATCTCTAGCCTGCAGTCCAAACTTCTGCTTCACTTTATCCCACTCTGCTATCTTTCCCTCTCTAGTTATTTGCTCCCAGCAACTTGGCTCCTTTACCAGTTTTCTCCAGTAAATTCCAACCCACTCTTGCCTATTTTCTATACCTGTACTTGTAGTCATCCCTTTTGGCAAAATCTCATTTCTCTGTTCCCGTGTTGGCTTAGTTCTTAGAATATTTTCTGCTACTGTATGAATATAATGTTCTATATAATACCTGTTATTCTCTTTAAGGATTTGCATATAAAATCTTACTCTAGCCTTTTTTTCTTAACCCCCCTCATTGTTTTATCATCATCCCTTTCCACTTTGATTTATAACCTTCTGCTTATGTTATGTAATGATCTACGAATAATTTTATGCCATTAAGAGTAAAAACACAGACAATGCATTGTTTAAACACACATTGGTATGTCACAATCACAAATTTGCAGTTATTGATTGCATACCCCAAGATTTTAATGGTGACAAAGAAGGAGAGTTAGATTACAGAGAGTTGAAGTGGCATATTTTGTTTAATGCTTATAATGGGGTTCCTATTAGAATGACGAAAATGCATTTTGTTGAATGCGTTTTCGTTGACACATGTAGGGTGAACAGGCGAAGTGGCTGTTCAGCAAATTTCCCTGGGAAAGAAGTCACTTGACCGCTTCATTGCTTTGCCTTTTCTGCAGTGTAGTGTTGCCCCTTGTCCGGTATAGCTCCCATGCAACAGTTACTGACCTTAGGGTTAGGGTGCGGGTTAAGGTAAGTGCATATGTATGAAAGTGTTTACTGTTATTTATTTTGTGTTAGATGTATGGTTGAGTTACGTGTGTATGTGTTTTCAGCTGTTTACTTATGTTTTAGGGGGGTAGGATTAGGGTTAAGGTAAGTGTGTATGTGTTTTGAACTGTTTATGTAAATATGTGAGAGTTACTGACCTTATGGTTAAGGTAAGTGCATATGTTTTAAAATGTTTACTGTTTTTTTTTTGTTAGATGTATGGTTGGGTTACATGCATATGTGTATTTTGTTTATTGTTTTTTTGGGGGGGTATAATTAGGGTTAGGGTATGTGTGTATGTGTTTGGAAGTGTTTAATGTTTTTTTGGGGGGGGTTGGAACAGCGCTTTCACTGAATATGTGTCGATGAAACACCGTTCGCTGTTTTCAGATTTCGGTGTTTTAATATGAACCCTTATAATGTACCAGTGTTGAAAAGTGGGGTTTATTATAAAGCAGTTTTACATAGAAAAGTTTATTATGAAAAATGTAAATAATATTTGTTTTATTTGTGGATATGTATTAGAAATGTTTTTCACATTTTTTAGTCTTTTAAAGTATGTCTGCCTTTTTTATAGGAAGGGTTTCGATTGGTTGTTCGTAATTAGAGTCAATACTTAATGATGATGGGAATGGGAGTAGTTTATTCTGAAGAAGGCCTTTATTTCATGGCTGAAAGTGCTTAATCCTTGGAAAAGAAAAACGTTGTGGACTTTTACGGTGTTCCCCTATCATTGCTTTGCTTTTACAGCGTAGTGTTCTGTTTTTTTATTACTTTTTTGCACTACTTGTACTTGGAGGCATTTATATAGTTTTGCATTTACATTATAATAATGTCTTAAAATTGAAATGGGTCTGTATGAAGTAGGGCCTGAAGGGTCTTTACATCATTCTTTCCAAATGTTATGATTATATGGTGTTACATAGTAGTTCTTTGCTTATCTTGAAGACCTTCCAATTTGTTTTAGGTGAAATGACAGTCACTCAGTGAACTACAGCTTTGTGTGCCTCAACTTTGAGATGATTTTTTTTAGTCCTCAAATTCTGTCTGGGAGGCACCAAATGAGTGCTTTGCCTCAGTTGCCAATGGACCTTCCCACAGTTCTGACATAAACTGGTAAATACTGTCATTTTTGTTCATAATGCTGCTTTTATCTATGAAAATGAGCAAAAATAAGTCATACTGTCAAAATTTACTAGCAGCTTTCATTCATCTTATTTCCTCTTTGAAGTGACAACTGTCAGTCACAGATGGTGGGAGGCCCCAGTCCATTATCCTGCCTAGGGCCACATTTAACCGTGATCTGGCACTGGCTATGAGAATGACTAACATGTTGCCAAAATTGACGGATGTGGTTCACTGTGGTTTGCTGTAGGCAAGGCAAACATTTGACAAGATTAATAGAACAAAAATGATGCAAAGGAAATGCAGAGTGCAGATAGAGCCTGCCATTGTTGGTTGGTCTTGATACAGACAAGGCATTTAATAGAGTTAACATACATGTTATGAGCAGGACAATGGCAGCATTTACATTTCCCAATAAAATCTTCTTCTTCTTCTTCTTTCAGATGCTCCCGTTAGGGGTCGCCACAGCAGATCAACTGTTTCCATTTCTTTCTGTCTTCTGCATCTTGCTCTGTCACACCAACCACATGCATGTCCTCTCTCACCACATCCATAAACCTTATCTTAGGCCTTCCTCTTTTCCTGTTACCTGGCAGCTTCATCCTTAGCATCATTTTCCCAATATACTCTGCATCCTTCCTCAGCACATGTCCAAACCAATGTAATCTTGCCTCTCCGGCTTTGTCTCCAAACCTTCCAACCTGTGTTGACCCTCTAATATACTTATTCCTAATCCTGTCCATCCTCATCACACCCAGTACAAATCTTAACATCTTCAACTCTGCCATGTCAAGCTCTTACTCCTGCCTTTTTGTAAATGCCACTGTCTCCAACCCATATAACATACTACCCTCTTGTAGACCTTCCCTTTCACTCTTACTGGTACTCGTCTGTCACAAATCACTCCTGATACTCTTCTCCACTCACTCCATCCTGCCTGTACTCTCTTCTTCACCTCTCTTCCACACTCACCATTACTCTGAACTGTTGATCTCAAGTATTTAAACTCATCCACCTTCGCCACCTCTACTCCCTGCAGCCTCACCATTCCTCTATCCTCCCTCTCATTTACACACATATATTCTGTTTTAGTCCTGCTGACTTTCATTCCTCTTCTCTCTAGAGCATATCACCACCTCTCCAGGGTCTCCTCAACATGTTCCCTACTCTCACTACATATCACAATGTCATCTGCAAACATCATAGTCGACGGGGACTCCTGTGTGATCTCGTGTGTCAACCTGTCCATCACCATTGCAAATAAGAAAGGGCTCAGAGCTGATCCTTGATGTAATCCCACCTCCACCTTAAACGCATCCATCACTCCCACCGCAGACCTCACCGCTGTCACACTGCCCTCATACATATCCTGTACCACTCTTACATACTTCTCTGACACTCCCGACTTCCTCATACAATACCACAACTCCTCTCTAGGCACCCTGTCATATGCTTTCTCTAAATCCACAAAGACACAATGCATCAGGAAGGGCATCCAGCGTAAAATTTTGCCAAATCATACATGCAGACAACAGTACAGATATACATTTCCTGATAAAATAATAGGGTTAATTAGGAAGACATATGAAGGGTTGGAGTCAAAATTCAAGGTAGGATGGTTCCTCTCTGCCAAGCAGTGGTTGAATAGAAGAATCAGGTAGGTTTGTTCTCTTCTCTCTTTTTTGTATATTATTTTCATTATACTTAGAGCCATTAGCAATGAAAATAAAAATTCAGTTGTGTAGCTGGTATGGTACTCGAGAAAAAAAATCCTTATTTGCAGTTGATATTATTTTGTACTTGATAAATCAAGAAGATGATATTTCAATGTTGTGGAACATTTTAAGACAATTTCATTTTTTTTTCAGAAAGTGAAAAGGCTCTAGCAGTAAATTATACCCCACAGATGAATTAGTTCAGCAATGCCTGTATTTATGGGGACATGATAAGATGGGGTCTTAAGCTGTATGGATTAAAATGATTTTATTATGGCAGCTAAGTATATGTAGAAAAATACTAAATAAAAAGCCATGAGCTCTTGATTATGGGTGTAGATATTAAGGTACAAGCAGTGAAAATGTTTCTAGGCCCTTTAATATTAGATGGCCAGGCTTATTTTTGTTACCCAGAGGAGATGCTGGGGGCCATTACTTATAAAGAATTGAAGAAATGTATTCGTGATGTTAAAAAAAAGCAAGAGTTAAGTGGGATAGGTTGCTTCTCTCCATTGAACAAGATGGTTTTTGGGTCACCAGATTTAAAGGGACACTATCTAGCTACACAGTTAAGACTCATAAAGATAACACATGCAAAAGACTACATATCAAACTGGAAAGAAATTATGTTGAAACGAGGGAGTTCACAAAATAAGGAGAACATAGGATTTTGGATGCATGCCCCTATTGACCACCCTATTGAGCATCATCTCAGCCATACTAGATCTTATATTTACAAAGTAGCAGAAAGTATTTTGACTAAGCTAACATGGGAATGAAGAAAGAAAATATTACCATAGAGGTGACTGCAAGTAAGGGCCAATGAAATCAGGCAAGAGAGAGCAGGAATTTATTAGAGAAAAATTAACAAAACAACCCAAGATACTGAGAGCAAATAACTAGGGAGGGAAAAGTTATAGAGTGGAATGAGGTCAAGCAGAAGTTTGGACTGCAGGTTAGAGACTGTCTTCTCTCCTACTGACTGATGTCAGAGTAGAGGCAAAAAGAAAGGGATGGGGAGTATTAATTGAAAGACCACCTCGGGTTGAGTTTATAGTTGAGTTTAGAAAAGAAACCATAGTTAAATAAGAGGTAATTAGCAGAGCATATAAAGAAATGAATGAAAACTATAAGAATCAATCAGACGAGGTTAGAAAAGACTGTGGATGTGAGAATAGATAGCCAACACATAAAGGAACAAATGTAGGATAGTTATATGACTCCTATGTATGCAATAAAATCTAAAAAGTTTAGGATTTTTGCATGGAAGTGTTCGAACTGGTATTTCTATACCCCATGTTGATTTCATAGAATATTTCCATAGGTAGACTGCAATTGTTGGAGGTTTGTGGGAAAGAATGGGGTACTTTGGAACATGTTTTTGGGAATGTATCAAGTTGGTATATTTTAACAATCTCCTACAGTGTACTTTGTCAGAAATGTTGGGGGATCAAATTATTCCAACAAAGGAAATTATTCTTATGATCTGGGATATAGAAACTAAATTGATTATAATAAGACCCTACTATGCTTAATGCTGTTGGCTGCCAAAAAACAATTACTAGAAAATGGAAATCAAAATCTAAACCAACCATAAGAGAATTATTGAATGTTGTAAAGGAGTTAAAAGAATTAGAGGTAGAATCATTAGAAAAGGGAAGGAGCAAACTGCAGAGAAGTAAATGAGACTTTGTGTGAACAATATATGCAAAATAATGTTCAGAAGAAGTGAAATTTTAGGAAAGGCTTGACTTGAGTGATGAATGTAATGTTAAATTGAATAATAATTGTTAAGAATGAAACAGTACATATCTATATATATATATATATATATATATATATATATATATATATATATATATATATATATATATATATATATATATATATATATATATATATATATATATATATATACAATGTAAAAATCTTTGTAATGGATTTGCTTTTTACTTTTAGAATTGTGTATATATTTGTCTTACTGTGTAATGTGTGAAGTTAATAAAGGTGCTAAAAAACAAAATTCTTCACTTCTCCTTTGTTATGCGTTTCACACCATCTTGTTATTAGTGTGTGCTTCTGTAATTCATTTTTCCCCACCACATTTCCTTTTTCTGATTGACATCTTAGCCTGCTTTAAATGTTCTCCCCATCTTCTTCAGATTATTATCAGTCAGAAAATTCCTATTATACAATGACTGGCCATTAACATTCCAAAACGTGCATGCTGATTGGCCAGCCCAACCAGCGTGCCCATTGTAAATCTGAGAATATAACAAAGGAAAAAGATCCGGTTGCCCAGACTTTTTTCCGTTGGTATAGTCTCTAAATTTTATTTTTATTTTTTAAAAAATAAAAATAAAATCTGCAGTCCAGACTCCGGACATACCAGAGAGGCAGCATGAACAAAATACTAGGGAAATCAGGTACGTTATTTAAAACTAAACACATGGACCTGATATCCCTTATATTTCGTCCATGCTGTCTCTCTCCTACCCCTAAACTGCCCTAAAGTTTTTTTTTTTAATTAAAAAAATAAATAAAAAAATAAAAGAAAACGGATCAATGGAGATCTTTTTTTCTCCGTTGCTTACTTTCCCGAGCACTGATGTACTGGGTATTCGTGGGAACACAAGTCCCAAATGCATGCACAGTGCATCAGATAAGGCTCAAGGAAATGCCCAGTGGCAGAAGTACAGCACGTTGCCCTTATACAAAGACATTATTTAAGAAAAGTAAGTATTTTTTTCTTAAATAATGTTATTATATAATAGCAATAACCCACGTCTGGGTGTGGGCAATGCTGGATTTACCCACGGTTGTCTTTGGTCACTTGTGACCAAACCACACCAACCGTGGGTAAATCCAGCATTACCCGCACCAAGAGGTGGGTTATTGCTATATTATTCATTAGAACATACTTGCTACTATGTGAACTAGCGGGCTCAGATCATCATTTATTTTAGGGTAAGAGCCTCTTTATGACTTTCAGTCTTCATGAAAGGTACACATATATGTCCACTCTATTCTCCTTCAATTATTTTGGGCCATAAGTGTTTTTGATCTGTGGTCCAAGTTAGCTTTGTTGTGACTTATTGTTTAAAATACAAGTCACTTGAATTGTTTTGGCAATTGTTTCTTTTGTTGTAAAGAAGTCATCATTTGAGTTCCTCTTTAGAACCTGTAATTCCTTTCAAATTATAACCAAGCAGAACAGGTGTCTTGTAATCCTCTTCTGCCTGTATAATAATTGTGAAATGAAGTCCTTCACCATGCACAAATGCTTTAGTGAGACCATCTTTACTTGACTATAGATGACACTGAAAAATGCTCTTGCTTGTTAAAAAGGGCAAAGAAGAAATACCATTCTTCTTAATTTTCCTAAGAGGGAGGCATTAGAAATTCCATTTGGCTGTTGATTGTTCAAAAAATGTTTTTTTACCCATCTTTATTATGAATTGCATTTTGAAAAAGTGGCATAGGTATATATATTCAACAAAGTATTAATTTAAGGATGTGCACACTTATGCAACCAGCTATTGTACGTTTTTTATTTTTTCTATTTTTCCCATAGCATATTTGTTTTTCAATTGAATTGTACAGGTTATAGGTCACATTAAAGGTGGGAACAATTTTGAAATGACATTGTGGTCTAATTTTTTTATATCATAAAAACCTGGCATTTTAACAGGGGTGTGTAAACTTTTTATATCCACTCTGTGTGTGTGTGTGTGTGTGTGTGTGTGTGTGTGTGTGTGTGTGTGTGTGTGTGTGTGTGTGTGTGTGTATATATATATATATATATATATATATATATATATATATATACAGTAACAGGAAAGATGATAATAATATTTTCTTTATTTTCATTCAGTACACATTTTTTTTTTTTACTTATTTCTTGCCTTTCATTAAATTGTGAGGGTGGAAATCATTCTTGGTGCAGATATTTTTGCCTTTCAGAAAAAGGAGCACCCACTGGTGATATCTTTACTGGTGTAGCTTATACATGTTTTTTTAGGTTCATAGATTAGTACTAGGCTAACTGCCCTTGTGGGCCATTTTAAGCCTAGCCAATTACCCTATGTGAGAATTAAACCCTGCACCTTGTGTCTGAAAGGTAAAGACCTTAACCATTCTGCCATCCTCCCACCCAGACTCAGACTCACTTTCAGTGCCCCAGACTCCATCACTCCATATGGGGAAGGGGAAGTTATAATCCATCCACAGCCATCTTACACAATGGTGGAAGTACATCAGAGGCCATTTTGTTTGCCACAATTACTTCTTCAGTGTATTATAGCAGTACTTCATCTGATATCAGTGACCTGTCATTGTGATCCTAATGATTCTTACTGAAGGCTGTTCTGCCTCCATCATTGCACAAATTCATTAAAGAGTTCATTGGGGACCACAAAGAGGCCATCAATGGGGCACCCTCTTCTGAGTCAAGAATAACTCATCTAACTTATTTAACCTTTCAAAGACCTTACTTAGAAGAGTGCCTACAACCAGTGATCCATATGAGTGGAAGCTATTTTGGAGAAAGAACAATTTTTGAATTGAAGATTCATCTGGAGAAGCTTGATGAAGACAAAGACAGAGAGACACACACATGCACGCGTGCACACAGACACACACATACTTATATATATACATATATATATATATATATATATATATATATATATATATATATATATATATATATATATATATATATATATATATATATATATATGTATGGATCCCCTACACAACGCCGACATTCCAGAATGCCGACAACCATATGGCAGACACCATATGATCGACATTCAGAATGCCGACATTGTGTGAAGTCCACAGAAAAGGAAAATAAAATTTCCTTTCAACTGCCCCCCCTGCCCCCACCGTAAAATAAGTATAAAACATTAAATCAGCAAGGGAAGGAAGTATACAAGTAAAATGGACTCTATTTAGCACTTTTGTTCTTTTAATACAACTCACAAGAACTTCATCAGAAACAGATCCACAGTTCTCACAGCACTTAAATACACAAACCAAATCATCACATAACCAATCAATTTACATTGTATTTTGTGAATCTTGTCCCAGTTTTTATGTGGTAAAACGTTTGGAAAGCTTGTTAAATATATTTATGAACATGTTACACATATTAAAAACAAGGATTTAAAGAATGTGTTAGCCAAAACATGCAGTTGCTTGTTGCAACTTTAGGAAATTTTCTTTTTATGTTCTAGATAGTGTAGTTATGTCTCTTTTAATTGGTGATTATGTCAGATACACTTATCTTTTGACATCACCAGGCTTGAATGATGTGATAAACATTACATTTTTTTTTAAAGAATAGAATAATTTAACTATATTTTTTAACTTAAGTAGTACTTTTGCAAGATATGTTTAAAACAGCGACTTATGGTTGTTGTATTAAATTGTATTTAATGACTATTAAGTTAATTGACTGGTCATGTGATGTGTTGGTATTGGTCTTTCTAAAAAGTCTTTCCCGTGGCAAGATTCCAGCATCTAGTATTAGCTTTCTCCATCATGTAAATCTCTCCAGCAGGCTCTTTCTTAGCTGCTGTACTGAATGCCTACAGTGTCTTTAGGCAAACTCCTGCTTAAATCTTGGTTGATCCGCCACTTGAGGAACTGCCTTCCTTTTGGTTGCTTGCAGGGTTTTTATGTATGTACCTCAATAATTGTCAGTCACTGTCTTGTTAGCCAGCTAATACAGGCAGATTCATGACTAGCACTGTGGAAACTTCCCATTCATAAGGCATATTTAAAGGTACTAATTCATTTTACCAAACTAATGTGTTATGATCCCCCTCCAACCCTAGCAGCACAAAAAAACATGCATTTTGGACTCATTATGACAGGCTGTAGGACTGTGATAGAGATACAACTGGTAAAAGGATAGGAGGATGGTTCTTGTTATAGAAACACCACTGCAGGGATCAACAGAAAGAAATGGAGGGAAAGGAGAAGAGAGTTTGCAGCAGGAGAAGAAGGTAATCGAGAGGAATGATGGTAGAGAGAACCAGGAGTGGATAACAATGGGCAGTGGTTTGTAGGAATAGTACAGAATGTATGCAAAAGAGATGATGTGCAGCATATGGAGTGTCACAGCCAGCGGGGACTATAACGAACACTGGAATGATACAGCTGAAGGAAGTAATGTTGAACAAGGTTAGGACAGTCAAGTGAGGCAGGAAGTAAATAACATAAGAGCAAGAGCGGGAACAGAGAAGAGGGCTTTAGTGACTGGAGACTCACTCATCAGTGGGATTAAGAGTCTTTGCAAGGGAGGCAAGAGAGACCAAGTTACAGTGAAACATGGGGGTTTGACTTAGTAAGACGTATGATGAGATGCCCAAAGTGGTTACAAAAAGGAAAGAGTGGACACATTTTTTTCTGTATTTTTTGTGTCCTTCCCCAAGGACCATCAAATGTACTCCATTTGACGTGTTATTTATCCCACTGCTATCACTGTTATAATTTGGAGTCAGGGGATGCAGGCTGAGGACCTATCCTCCATACAGCAGCATTAGAGTTGCCCTTAACATTTTTGTCCTCTTCACAGCCGTTGCTGGGTGCACCACTGAGACATAGCCTGCAAGGCTAGCCTGCTGGTGCATATGTGCTTCTATTCATACACACATCTCCATCTTCAGTGCTGCTGTAGGCCAATCACTACCCTGTCATGCTGCACTTACACCCACACTCCTGTAAGTAGTCTGTCAGAAACTTCAAGGGCAGCACGCACCAATGTGCTGAAGTGGTAGTTAAAGGTGCCACATTCACTAAGCCTGGTTATATAGCAAACTTGATAGTGGACAAATTCAGTTCCAACTTTACCCCCTTCTCCCCCAAGAAATACCCTCAAACATAACTCCTCCAACTATAACTAGGGAACATGTACTGATTGTGCTCATTAAAGCCAAAAACACAGCCTCAACCGGCCTCAGTAACATCCTGGGATGATTCCTAAACAGTGTAATGCATGACTTATCTGGACCTGTGGATTCATTATTTAACTATTGTCATAAAACAGGCTTTGTGCCACAAGAATGGAAGGTTGTGATGGTCATCCCCCTTCATAAGGGAGGACCTTCAACAGATCCTGAAAACTACAGACCCAATATTTTAACTAGTCCTATTTGTAAAGCCGTGGACATAATTATCATGGAAATTATCAACATAGACATAGCAGACCTCCAGACCCAGGATCCATCTCAGTTTGGCTTTGTCAAAGGAAGGTCATGCTTACTGAACCTGATGGACTTCTTTGAAAGGGTCACTAAGGCAATGTATAAGGGGAAAGCAGTGAATATTACCTACCTATATTTTGCTATAGCATTTGATACAATACCCCACTCAGGCATTGTGAACAAACTTACAGGACTAAGCCTAAAACCTTTTATAACACACCGGATAGCTAGCTGTCTCATGGATAGGACCCATGATGTTAGGATTGGTGAGGCTACCTCCACAAAGATGCCAATCACCAGTGGAGTCTCTCAGGGCTCCGTGCTGAGCTGGCTCCTTTTGGCATCTATTTCTCTGTGGTCAATGCCAATGTAAAAGGCCTTTGACTGACCAGGTTTACAGATGACCACTAACTAGGAGCAGTCATTGAATCACCTCAAGAAGGGAAAAACTTTCAAGAAGTTCTAACACAGACTAAAGTTTGGTGCCAAAGCCATGGCTTAAAGCTCAATGCCAAGAAATGCATTATAGTACCTTTTGGGGTGTCAGCCACCCCAGATAACTAAGTCATCAATAAAACACCCCTTGATTCACTTGTCAGGGATCTGGGATCTCATGTAGAAAGTAACCTAGCCTTCAATCAACACGTGTCCAAGGCAGTAAGAAAATCCTTCTGTGTTGCACAACTTGGAAGTAAGGGCATGGAATCTAAGTCCAGAAAGATCATTGTACCACTGTACTTGGCCTTCATCAGACCCATTATAGAGTAAATATCCCCTTCAGTATCTACCTGATGAGACACATGCAGTATCTACCTGACCAGACACATACAGCAACTGTAATGTCTACAATGGTTCCTTACAAAAGGAATACAGGGAGTAAACAGAATGTCCTATGCAGACCCCCTCTTTATTTGGTATCATACAGATTTCTGAAAGGTGATCTTTGCTTGGTGTACAAGGCATCCCTGGACCCTGTTTTGATGAACTTTTTCACATTCTTAAAACAGCATCAGAATGACTAGATCAAAAGACCTAAAATTTGCTTGTGACATAAATAGGACATGTTGGAGAGACAGATATGTTTCTCAGGGAATTCCTGTTCTCTGGCACAGGTTCCTTATCCATGTGAAGTAGCGATTCTCTCTAACCCTATTTAAGCACAACTTCTTCCCTGGTCTGACACCTATGTCTCTGATGGACAGCGGCAGTCAGTAAATCACCCCTATATAAATCAAATTTGTAGGTCACATTTGTGTTGCACGGCTAGGCTTATAAGGGCCCTAGTGGTAGCTAGGATAGCATACACCTATGAACCTATAAAACTGATGCATGTAATACTAAGCCCAGGCTATGCAATGCAGTGTTTTGATTGGCCATGTTGTGCATTAGACATAATAAACCCACATGGGTAGGGCACATTTGTTATTATCTACACAGGAGGGGTAGGAGCGCAGTTACATGTATGAATTAGGTAGGTGGTAGTGATTGTGTTACATGGCTCTTTGAATGGAGGAGCTGGGTATGCTGTGCAGTGATGGGGTGGAGGTTTCTGGTAGAGGGCAGGTTGCCAGATGTGGGCGTTTGCACAATACTAGTGTCCCATAACACTAGTAGTGTTTGCACACTTGCTAGTGTTATGGGACACATTTGCAGTAGATGGTACTGTGTTGCATGGGAGTGAATGTGACAGGGGTAGTGGGTCCTTAGGTGTGAATGATGCAAACTGTAAATGGGCTTGGCCATGGGTCATTTCTGCTAAGGAATGAAACTGCCATAATCACCTGCTAGCAAGGATGATGTGAAACTACATGACTGTGACTGCCTGACTGTCCTGTGTGTGGATGACTGCAACATAAGCTATGACTGTGAAGGCACCCCCATTTTGCCACAGCAAGCTCACCATAAGTAGGTGATGTTGACGAGGTAGCACTATATGACCTTGAGGTGCCTGTCCTACTTCATGCTCCCATAGTGGAGAAACAGGAGTGGAGTTCATAGGAACAGTGTCAGCCCTGGTGCATACAGGGAGAATAACCTCATGGAGATACCAATGGCTACCATCTGTATCTCCATTGAGCAGTA
The DNA here is from genome assembly GCF_019279795.1 of Protopterus annectens. Taxonomy (NCBI): domain Eukaryota; kingdom Metazoa; phylum Chordata; order Ceratodontiformes; family Protopteridae; genus Protopterus; species Protopterus annectens. Next base: position 75,825,037 of record NC_056738.1, read on the forward strand.
CAGGAGATTTTGGCACTGCCTACTCTCACATATGTCATCATGCATGTCATGCAATATCCAAATTAACTCTGCCATGGTACTGATGGCACATATCTGTTCCTCTGTCACCACTCTTCTCATTCATTGATTACTGGCCAGTGGGACACACCTAGTTTAGGCACTGCGCAACAGACATTTCCTCAACAGTCACTGGCATGACATTTGCTAGTGCTATCATCATAATGTACCTTAGTGCTACTACCCACTGCAGGTGTATGAGTGGGTGATGTGTATGCTACCTGTGTTAGGCTGCCATGCATAGCCCATCCTTCCATACCCAGTAGAGAAGCTGGATCAGGTTCCACAACCAATACGGCTTTGTCAGTGGATCCAGGTGGAACTGAATCCTCGACCATTGCTGACAGTGGCACTGTTCTGCTAGACTATGCCAGTGTTAGGCCACAATCATCACCAGACTCTGATGCTGCACCAGCATCAGGCATGGTCTGTTCTCCAAAGGAAGACCCCATAACCACTGGATCAGTAAAAGCAGGCAGAGAAACACTTATGTGTACAACTGAAAGTATATAACCATTCCACATCTCAGTCCTTCAATAACTTTGCAGGAAAAAGGCACTTAATGAAAACAACTATACTTTCTGTCATGTGCTGGCATGCCTGCATCCCAGGCATGTCCACAGGAGAGATAAAGAGGTAGTCAACATCTAGAAACCCACAGCAGTGGTGTGCCAGAAGACATGGTAGTGACTTAAAATGACACTAACCTGGTGCATCCCCCAAAAATACAAGCAATGTTGTGACCTGTTCAGCTTCTTCATCACCCCCCAACAAAAACAAGCAATGTTGTGACCGGTTCATTTCCTTCATCCAGGCCTTCATCAGGTGTCAACATCCTCTCACTACCTTGGACAGGGACATCAAGAACTCCTCTGTGTCAGTGTGAGGCTAGTCTGTGATGGCAGACCCCAACCAATGGCCATCCTCTCCTGTGTGATGGCCTAGGCCTTTGTGCAGACATGCAGTATCATATTGGTGACCCTGCTATTGGTCTGTTGTGCCGATCTATTTTGGCCACCTGCAGCATTCACATCGACAACAAGTTCCCACCCCACATGCTCATGGAAGGTCCTGCCAGTCTTGGCAGTACTTAGAATGTGCTATCCATTTGCATGTATACCCTGCAATAATAACCCAGTCTCTGCCAGGGACACCATTTCAAGGTGCTGTCTCTGCTTTATTGCCATTGACATTCCTACACATATGGGATGTAAACCTATGGTAATTACATAGCCACAAATATGTATCCTCATCTGTACCAATCTTGCACCCATGTGTCAGCAGTGGCTACAACAAGTGTCATACCCGCTATAGACCACTGTCACATGCCATGTCCCATCAGCAGTCTAGTAGGGACAGCATGAGGATAGACTACTGTGTGACTTGCAGCCTGTCATCTGGCTATATAGACCTGTGTCCACACAACCAACATCATAGTGCATCTCATAGATGCCTCTACAAAATAAATCTAGTAGTAGGTCTGTGAGACCACCCTACTCCCCTTTTTCTGTATATGTCTGTAGAGCCACTGTAGTAGAGGGTGTGCAGTCTAACATATCCCTTTCATAGGTTCATAGGTTCATAGGTTCGTACTAGGCTATCTGCCCTAGGGCATTTATAAGCCTAGCCAGAGTGTGTGTGGCTTTCACCACCCCCTGTCTGTGTTGCTTAATGACATGGTTTTAAATCAAAACAATCCATGTCCTTCAGCCATTTATCAGCTTGTCTACCTATGTATGGTCTTGTGCCCTATCTGCACAGTTTCACCATTCCTTCAACCCTATGTTGTTCATTCTCTTGTCTGCAGATTGCTGTTGAGCAGCAGCCCCCCGCCCAAAAAATACATCTGTCAAACCCCTACCTCTCCCTGCTGTAATTTCCATTACCACAGCTACAGTAGATCATTTTTGTAATTTGTAGATCACTCCAGTACACTCTTTTGAAAATCCACTTGCTAGTTTGTAGAAAACTTGACAGTGTTATGCCCTGTAATGGCAACAGTTCTTTATTTCACTCTAATATCAGGCTTCTAGCAGAGTAATTATACCAATGAGGCAATTTAAGTTCAGTGTTTCTAAATCCCACCAATTAACACAGTGCTTAAGTTGCCCTACAGTGTGCAGCTGGACCAGTGCCTGCTTGTGAACAGACATGGCAGTCTACAAATGCTTGGGCATCTCTGTGATACCCAATGGCTGCAGGCTTTTGCAATCCTGTTGGTGGCATATAAGGGCATATGACACCTTTGTGCCATGATCTGCAGCCTATTGGCACAGTGACATACTGTGCACACGTTGGCAGAGAAGCAGCTTGCCTATTAAAGTAATCCTACCCTGCTGTGGCATTGGGCTACATCATGCTGTCATGCTCCCTGTTGATGCACATCGCATGTGTTTTGAGACCTGCCTATGTGAATGTGCTGCCATTTACTAACTGATATCAACCTGGTAAATGGCTATGACTTCTGTAAGAGGTGACATTGAAAGGGGTCCCACATGGCACAGGAGTGAGAAAAAAATTACTGCAGGGGAACTTGACACTGCAATGAAAGATGTCATGGGCTTCACCTGCTCTGGTAAGCAGTGCAGTATGGTGACCTGAAGAGGCACCACTCTTACCTTTTCCACCAATGGGAAGATGTATTTAGGGAGGGGGAGTCTGACTTCTACAGTAAGTATACCTAAGTGATAATTGCTTTTACAAATGAAGACCTTATTGTACACCTGTATGCAGCTGTCGGATGTTCATGGACATGCAGTGCTTTTTTTTTTTTTTATTTTATTTTTTCTGTGTTTCAACCCTAAGGAAATACAAGAGTATCTACTGATGTGACCGAGAAAACATGTATGCCTATCCAGTCAGTAGGGTATAAGTATGGGATTGCTGTCATACCTGTATGTCTCTGATTCACCTGCTTAACTGCTCCTAATTTCACTATTGCTAACATCTTTGTTCTGCTTTATCTATCATATCCGTTGTGGCTATACATATAACAGTGCTACCATGTTCCTTCTGGCTGGTATTCCCAACAACAATTCTCTCGTAAAACTTTCAGTGTAACCCACGCACCTTTATCTTCCACTGAGTCCAGATTCTTCTGTTGATCCAATGAGTCTTAGCCTGTCCTGAAGCACATCTTCAAACTTGGTAACTGATTTACCAAGAAAAAGAGAAAGAAAACACCACGGGGTTCACCGTACCTAACTAACTTAACTGTCTGATTTACATACTATATTCCACTTTGATGGATTTCATTTTGAGCCCAAAATATCATAAAAACACATTAACCTTTTTTTTGGGGGTGTGTGTAGTGGATATACAATAATAATTGCCACATGCAAAAAAGGAACTAAAAATGGTTTAACTAGAAAAACTCTTTTCCTTCTCCCCCATTGGATGTCAAGCGTATCACTAGAAGTGAAAAAATCTAAAGCCTGTTATAATCACTTTTCAGCTGTAGTCCTTTTATTACAGGTTTCTATGTCCTAACCCCAACCCTTCACACTTCCCATTATTTATCCTACAGTTGCTTTTTTTCCTTATTCACAACTCTCTCACTGAATCCTCTTGACTTTTAACTAGTATGGACAAATCATCCACATAAGGTGCTTCTGTTCCTGAAAAATGCATAGAATTCACATTAACATTGTGCATTAAAGCTCTAATAAATCTGTCTTCATACACTATGTACAGAAGACGACTCTAAGCTCATCCTTCACAAATAGTCCTCTTGAGATAGAAAAGCCTTCACAAATGCCCATTATTCAACATTATTCCTGTTATTGCCCATCTAAACCCCTTAACAAGCCTGCAAACCTTTTATAGATTGTCAGTAGGTTTGCAGTCCAGGGGATCATTCAGGACCCTAGCCCAAATTCCAAGCTGTCCTCAAGCACTGTCTGGTTAAGTGACTTGTTTAAGGATACACACTAGGTAAATGAAGGCTATAGGAATCAAACCGTGTAGCACAGGAGCTACAACTCACAGCTTTAACTCTCTACGCCAGCTTTATTCCTAACTCATCTGTAATCTTGTATAGCCTCCAAGGCTTATCAAAAGCCTTTAACTATTTGCCTGCCACTGCTCTCCCTATTCCAAATATTCTCAGTGTATCAGAAATACAATTGTCCCTTCACATCACAGGTTTGAAACCTGCTGATAACCCTCAGTACCCATCTTGCCAAGCTATTTGTCAGTTTCAGATTCAGATGAATGGATTCTATTATGTATACCCTTTAAGTTTGCATTTTATTACACAAAGAATGAAAAATAAAATATCTACTCCATAAAAAGTCTTCTGTTCCCTGGTCTAAATTTTTCACCATCTTATCTTTTACTAAAGTCACAAAAACCTACAAACTTCAGAACAAACATTTTCACCTTGTAGGATTCCCATTGCTGGGTTCCTTAATAATTCACATAACTCCTCCTGCATAAATCTCTCTGCCATCTATTCATTTGCCACAAACATAATTTCATGCTTCCATTAGAGGTGCTAGTTTTGTCATATACCCTATAACATGATCAGTCACTCTATCAAAAGCCATAATCAACATTCCAGAAACAAGCCTTAAATATTTCATAAGCCATTTCTTCCTTACATCTTCCAGAACTTCAAAAGGGCACAAGGTTTCCTTCTTGTCACCAACAAAATGTATTTTTCTTACTTTAGCTGTCACAAAGTTTTTCCTGTGATGACCTGCCATCTCACAACTCCCTTTCATTCATTTTCACTCAGTCCTTTTTTGGTCATAACATTGCTGCAACATGGTTTTACTTCTCTTGTAATCAAATTTGATTTTACTCAGCTGCCTGCTCACTCTCTGAAATAGTACTCTAAAATCTTGCTCAATGTCCATTCACAATTCCTATAATTATTTTCCCAATCAAAACTACATATGTAGTCTTGAATAAATTCAGTCTATAAAACAGAAGCATCAATTCTCAGCACTCTATTTTCCCTTCAAGCATAATTCCACTCCATATTGTAGCGTTGTCGGCTCACAGTAAGACGCTGTCCGGTTCGATTCTCAGCTAGAGCGTCTTCTGCGTGGAGACATGCATGAATGGGCGTACCTTCGTTGAAGGTTGTGCGTCAGGCCTGGCAAGCCGGTACGTAAAAATCAACTGCCAATCATTAGCGGACTGGAGTTCCGCTGTGGCGACCCCTAACCGGGAAAAGCCGAAGGACACAAACCAACATTACATTGACAATTATTGTTTTATAAAAGTCAAACCTATGAAATCTAATGCTTTGTGAACACCTGCACCTCTTGCGTACGTAAGTATATACTTGATGTATGAATTATTACTCCAACCAACATAATATATTTAAAAACTGCAATAGATTTTAATTCAGTACTTTGACCATTTTTTTCAAATTCTTCACATTGGGTAAATATTTTGCATTTTGCCCATCTAGAACAATTTAAGTCCCCATCCATGCAATATTTTCCTTAACAGACTAGAAAAGTTCAGTGGCTTGAAACATTTCTAAATGTGACTTGCTCTGTGGCACAGAAGGATGGAGCAATGACTGCAGCTAAGTGGAGACTGAATGTTGCCTGGCATTGGAGGAGAAATGCAGGAAAGGAGAGGAGGGGGATGAAGGAGCATGTCCTGCTTGCCTCTCCCAGGAGAGTGAGAGGGGTGGGTGTGCACTCAGGGGCACAGTGGCAGGATGTGATTTATCTGGTGGAGATTGGGGAAACCACCACTTATGCCATGCAGGGAGTGACAGGGCCACTTGGAGGAAATGCCCATTGGGGAATTGATGTCCTCCATGGACAACACATTGCATATCTCTCCCTGATGCTTTGTCAGGTGTATGTAGTTAGGGTCAGGGAAAAAAAGAAAATCCTTGAGTCACATATGATGGCTGCTCCCAGTCAGCCCCCATCTCAGTGATGGGGAGCAAATGGGATGATTGATTCAGCAATCAATATGCAGAGGGGTAAAAAGTACAAAAAAAATTCTAAATGCTGTTGTATCTGGTGAGAACCATATAAATAACTATCATTGAAAGATATATTTCCTGATTAACTTCAAGAATTTATGCCCCTCTTCCTTCACACAAACACCAGTTCTTCAGTATCATCCATTTCTATGTCTTCTTAGTTTCTGATACCCTAGAATACCAATTCACTCCCACTGATATACCTGAGGTAGGGTGAAGGGGGAAACTGCCCTGGGTGCAAAGTTTTAGACTGTGCAATCAGCTATCTGATCCACCCTCATTACTCTTTAAGTGCATACCAGCTTTTAAAAGGTGGTATTCCATTTGTGGGTGGTCAAACCTGAGTGATGTTGCACTCCCTGTGTGGTCTAAACAGCAGTTTGCTACAGCTTAAAACAAAGAAGTTTGCTTTCTTTCTTTTTTTTGTTTTTTTATCTTTTTTTAATTATTAAAACCTGAGTGCTGTAGAGTTCCATCCGGGGTATAAACTGTAGCAGCAGTTTGCTACAGTTATATATAAAAAAAAAAAAATATATATATATATTATGGCTGGGACCTGATTGACTCCTGCATTTCAGGAGCCCCATGTACCTGATTATGGATCTTTTGTTTTGGATTGCCCCTTAGCTGGGGTAGGAAGGTCTAGGGTAGGAGGGAGGGCTGTGTATTTGGCTACCTCGTTAGTATGCCAGCTTTCTTGCTTACGTAAATGAATATCTTGCAAAAAATGTCATTGTTTAGCTTAAGCAATAATCTTAAACATTCCCACCTCCATTCAACAGCTGTAACACCATTAACATTCAGCAACAGAATTTGCCTTTATTATTCATCTTTTTCTTCACTTTCAGAGATTATAACATTTTTAACTTTTGTCTTTTTTTCTGTCAGAAATATTCAGCAAACTGTGAGTATCTTCTTCTGACTTAGCTTCTTTTCTTTGTACTATAGATTCCTTTTACCTGAATTTTTGGTAGCTCATATGGAAATAAGAAATCTCATCACACTTATCAGATAAAGAATTTTATGGTATTTTGGCCAAATTATCCACATTTAGTATAAACACTACCTTGGGCCTCGTCTGAAGTAGGCCATAAGCCTAGTGCAATTACCCCAACTGATAAAAACTTACTAAACAAGCGAGCAAACAAACAAACATCTAAAAGGAACTAACAGCAGGGACTTTAAATGTTTTTTTGTGATTTTTGTGATTCTGCCAGGGCATTCCAAGGTGCCATGTCCACTGGGCATGAGTAGGCATGTGCCCACTCATTTTTTCAATCACCCTCCCACCCAGTTAAGAAAACTGTGGCATAAGAAGAGTGATACAGATAGAGGCTGTAACCCGGGCCCTAATGCAGAAGTAGGCTACATTCTGTGCAGACTTTTTAACATCTAAAAAGGCATTCAAATTATATATGTAGATGCAAACCTGATACCACTGCGCTACTGACGTTATGCTAAGCTCTTGGAGCCTGACAAACTGCAAAGTCATTGTGTTGTCTCCAACCCCCACAGCCTGTCTCACCTTTTGCTTAATCGAGGCTCAGAATTTAAAGGAAACAACATTATTTTGTCCTTCTGTGCATACGGACAGGAAATGTCCATATTTTAAGTCAATTGTGTGACACAAAACTTCAAGCACGATACAGTGCTAACATGTTTGGCAGAAATAACGAAATCAGCTTCCTCGGTAGTTCTAACAGTCTTGGCATATGAAATTTAAAATAGCACCAGACAGAAAATAGGAGATCTATAATAAAAAAGGAAATTGTTTCAGGACTCCTTATCTCAATTTCTTAGTAAACCGTCTCTGTAATTTCAAGCCTGTAGTTCAAAACCTGTCTATTTCAGCTGTCCTTCAGTTGTTTTATCAAATAAAGACTCTCAAATCCTAACAAGTAATCTTAAGTAGAAAATCATGCTACTTGACATGAGCAGAATCTCAATACACCATTATGAGATACTTTCATACGAAAAACAATACACATAAAAATTCACATATGATTCCTTAGAGGAGAATGAAAGAAATGCAAGAAAGATGAATATAAAGCAACAGACAACCTACTGGAGTGGGGTTTAACCCTGTACAATCCATAACTACAGCTACATGCAAGCAGATATGTATTACAATGCACATTTCCAGTCTGTCAAGTTGATGCAAAAGACAGTTTGATGCAATGTGATGTGATGGCTTATGAATTTTTTCATTATTTCTATACTGAAGTAAATCTATTGCGTGTTTGTGCTTACCCATGCCCCCTATATGTGTGAATATATATATATATATATATATATATATATATATATATATATATAAATAACTCTCTCTCTGTCTCTCTCTATATATATATATATGTGTGTATATATATATATATATATATATATATATATATATATATATGTGTGTGTATATATATATATATATATATATATATATATATATATATATATATATATATATGATTTGCTATAAGTATATTGAACGTGCCTTGTGTGAAACTTACATGTGCGGTATTCAGAATGCAGAAAACCCTTTGGTAGATGGTTGTAATGTTGACTCTGGAAGACTGAAGACCAGGACAGTGTGGATTGTGAGATTTACCCTTTTCCGCACTGTAGTGCAATCTCGGAGTTGGAATGTATAAGTGGCAGGGGGAGTGTGGGGTGCAGCCACCCCCCCACAAGGGAGGTGCAGGGGGGCTTGCCCCCTGCAAAAACATGACTGTCAGCACTGTGTAGTATGGATCTGGTCCTTACATAATGCTGCAAAGGGTACACTGGACTGCAGAAGTCGAATTGGACTTTGCCTGCATTAGTGTCCGATATTTCACCCTACTTTGTATTCTAAACATCGAACATGCAAACCACATTTTTGATAGGTTTACGCTCTGATGTTCGATGTTTTAATAGTAAATATATATATATATATATATATATATATATATATATATATATCTTACTAAACTAAATCTAAGTTCAGTGTATGGGTGTGGGTGTGGTTTGATTCTCAAAGCCCTCATTTGTCTGCTGTATTCAGCAGGGGTGTGATCTTGTAAGTTAAGACCATTGTGCAGTTTGCATCTGTACCACAGTCTGCAATAATGATCCTGCTGAGATTTTTATTCCCAAGTTTGTGAGTTGTTTTTCTCAAAGTTGGCATTGCATTCTATTTAGAACCACTGGCAAAGAAAATAAGGGACTCAGAAATTCATGGATATAATTGGTATGGCAGTCAGGAAAAGCTGGCTCTGTATTCAGATATTATTTTATACATGACAAAACTAGAAAGGGACATTACAATGTTGTGGAACATTTTAAGACAGTTTCAAATCTTCTCGGGATACAAAATTAATGAAGCTAAAACAAAGGCATTAGCAATAAATTATGTACCCAGACATGAATGTGTCCAACAATATCCATATTTAAGTATTTAAGGGTATGGATTAGAAATGACTCTGTGGTGGCAGCTAAGGATATGTGGGAAGAGACTAAATAAAGATAATATAAAAACTGAGAAACTGGAACTTTTGTTATATGGATATGGATACTAAGATACAAGCCATTAAAATATTTTTAGTCCATTTAGTCTTATACACAGGTCAGGCATACTTTTATCAACTAGAGGAGAAGTTGTGGATAGGAATTAAAGAAGAGTTGAAGGATTTTATCTGGGAAGGGAAGACAGCACGGGTCAAGTGGGATGAGCTGATTCTACCAATAGAACAAGGCAGACTAGGATTACCTAATTTGAGAGGGTATTTTAGAGCAACACAGTTAAGGCTCTTATACATAGCACAAGCAAAAAACGATAATTCAAAGTGGAAAGGAATTATACTGACACAGGGAGGAAACTCAAGAAATAAGGCGAGATTGGAATTTTAGATGCAGACTCTTAAGGAGAACAACTAAAATCATACAAAGTATTATATTCATAAAATAGCAGGGAGTATTCTAAGAACCAAACCAACACGAGAATGGAAAAAAAGAGATTTTACCGATAGGGATGCCTGTGGTTAGTGATACAGATAATAGGCAAGAGGGGGCTGGAATTTATTGGAGAAAACTGGCAAAGGACCAAGGTATTGGGTGTAAATAACTAGAAAGGGAAAGGTAATAGAATGGGAAGAGGCCAAGAATTTATTTGGACTGCAAATTAGAGATTGCCTTCCCTATCAAGGATTGATATCAGATTATAGCAAAGAGAGAGAAATAGAGGGCACCTAAATGAAAGACCAGCACTGGTAGAGTTTTTAATAGAATCTAGAACAGAAGCTGCCATTAAAAAAGGAATAATTAGTAAAGCATATAAAATATTGCATGATAACTTTAAGAATCAATCAGAGGAACTTAGAAAGGATTAGGAAGAGTGATTGGATAAACAAGTCCCAAAGAGACAATGGGGGATATATGTATATCTCCCAAATATGCAAAAAAGTCTAGAAGATTTAGGATCTTTGCATAAAAATGTTTACATAGGTATTTTTATACCCCAAGTAGATTCCAAAGAAGTTTTTCTCAGGTGGATAGCAAATGTTGGAGGTGTGATAGGCAAGAAAGAGGTGGCTGGGAACATATTTTTTGGGAGTGTAGTGAGCTGGCAGACTTTAGGGATTCCTTGAAGACTGCTCTGTCAGAGATGCTGGGTGAGTAGATGACTGACTGGTGAGATGATTTTTTTTTAGTTATTCTACAGAATCAGAATTGCCTAGACATAGTAAAGCCTTGGTGAGTCTGATTATGGGGGCTGCCAAAAAAAAAACAAAAAACAATTACTAGAAAATGGAAATCAAAGTATAGACCAGCATTACTAGAAATAGTGAATATAGTAACAGAGATAAAACAACATGAATTGGGATCTTTAGAAAAGGGAAGGAGCAAACTACACAGGAAAAAATGGGAATTGTGGGAACAATAAATGCAGAGCAGGAATGAAGTTTAAGAGGCAGGATTTGAATGAGCCATATAATGTTTACCTGACAATGACTGGATGGTTTATAAGTGATGTATACTGTTTGAAATTACAGTTGTTTCAATGGTGTCTGTGATGTAAACTGTTTGCAACTAAAGTGGTATCATTTTGTATGTTTTTCATTTATATAAATGTAAGATTGGCTTTGTCATATGTGAAAATTTAATAAAGTTGTTTGGAGAAAAAAAGGTCGGAACTGCATTCTAGTTGGTTCTGTTTCCTGTAATCACTACTAAAATAATTTACTTGATCCGAAAAAAAAATACAACTGATTATAATTGTGATATTGATTATAATAATTATCTGATTTTTTTCAGCAAGGGAGAGAGCAAGGACCTAAAGCAGGAAGCATACCCGCAAGTGCAAGGATTACAAATCATATTCACAACAAACATATGACAGACACAGTTTGAATACAGATGCAGTGTTTACACCAGACAGCACACATGGCCTGCAACAGTTTTAGTGTATAATATTGAAGAAAAAATAACACTGTAAGATATGGTTCTGTACAGATTAAATGGCTACTACCTTTCAAAAAAAAAAAGAGAGATGGATGAGAATAAGAGCATACAGCATGAACAAGAATGTAAAATGCTCTGATTAGAAAAAAAAAGAAAGAAGGAGGCATTATTTAACAGAAAGTGAGGTGCATGATTGGATTAGGCTAGTGGAAGAATGATTACAGCCAAAAGCAGAAATGGAATTCAAGAATCTTTGAAACAGCTTTAGAATAATCTGTTCTTTGGTTTATAAAAGAAATAATGAAGACACACAGACTTTTATAAATACAATCTGCAGGCCATCCAGCTCAGAGACAAATTGGTAAACTAAATGGGACAAGCATTATTTATTTGTAGTCATGGTAATAGGTTTGTTTCCTACTTTTAATATATAGGAAGCTCTCAATATATAAACATTAGAATTGAAACCAGCTGTCATTCATTTCTTTTTTCAGTTAATATAGTCACTTTGCCCTTTATATTTATATGAACTATCTCTGGGTCAAGCCATTCATAGCAAGCAGATAAGACCATCAGAATTACATTCCTGCCATACTTTTCATGGGTTTCCTATACTTTGTAGCAGACCATTCTTGAGAGTTTCAGGATAGCTTTTCTCTTAATAAATGTGCATTGTTTATATCAGCTTTTCCTACTGTTTTTAAATTACACATTCTGTAACCATTCTTTTTAAGGATTTGTTGATGACCTTACTCAGAGTATGATTCAGATTAAGATGATTCAGTTGGAAATTATAACAAAATTAGTACATATTTTATATTTTCCTTGATATTAAAATGCATTTGCAAAGTTTTTGTTTTGGACTGTTAAGTCACATATTGATTGTAATCTCCTTCCAATTAGCTACAAAATAATAACCCTATGCTATTTGCATCCCTTAACTACTTCTTATTAACGTCACAGATAACCAAAACATCATCATTCCCCTGAATTCTGAATACAAATACCAAGGACTTAACATTGATTATTCTGTTTTACAAATTGTACAAAGTAACCGACACAATCCTATCTCAACTAAAACTCTGCTGTAGAATATCTCATTTATTCTGTACAATCTCTCATTTACTCTTCCCTTCAGCCTGCATTTCCCTGTCTAAACATGTTCTTCTCCCTAAATTGTATATGGCCTTTCTCTGCTTATCTTTCACTCAACTCAAAAATTCCAAAAGACTTCTGATCACAGAAAATAAAATTTGCAGATTCAGTCTTGTGGCCAAAATCAGATCTCACCACTGTTACCTCCCACAATGTCTAGGATAATTTCCAGTCACTAAAATGTAAATTTATCTCCTAGGTAATCTTATTAAGAGAATATTAGGCAGTGGCTATAGCATACCTTTGGGATGGAAGCTGTCTACCCAAGATAAGGGTTACTCCCTAAGTAGTATCTAGGAGAAAACTATCACATCAAGCAGACATCCATATAAAGCAGTTACTGGAGAATGTACCTTCTCCCAGCTAGGCCCAGTATTATGGAAAAGACTCCCATCTGAATCAAAGGGCCTGGAATATCTCACTGAGTTGAAAAGGGCCTTCTTAGAATACTTGCACAGGGAAACTGAGTGTAAATGCTTTACAATGGTTGACATTTTTATTTATTATCAAAATACATTCTACCTCCAGCCATGATCGTCTTTCCCTGCTTGTTATAATGTAATGCTGAACTCTAAAATGTTCCTTGTTATATATATTGTAAATGGCATTTGGTTTTACTGTCTCTCACTTTTCTCTAAACATAAAACATTGTGACAAGCAATTCTCATTGAACAATAAAGCTCTGCAAAAAACATATGATTGTTCTAAAATCCTGAAACAAGCATTTGATTGTGCTATTTTTCTTATATATATATTGCATTCATGTTGTTTGCTTCTGTTTCTTTACTTTCAGATCATCACTGAAAAGGGTCTTAGGACCAGCCCGTCTACCCTGTTTCCCAATAGTAAATAAACATTTAGTAGATGTTTAACTTTTAGTTGTGTGTGATATGTATTTTTCAAACAAAGCTGACAATTGTCCTCACAATATGCACATTCAGTTTCTTTACAGATAAATTGATTCAGTTCAGTTTTAAAAGTTTCCTTCTTTTCTTTCTCAAATTTTTTTTTTATTTTCAATTAAAATAACATTTACATAATATTTTTAAATATCATTTTAAACAACTATATACAATATTTACAATAGCCTGACTTTCAGTTATATACACTGTATATTTTTAAATATAGAATTAACAGATCAGTTATCAGAGATACAATATTGATTATTGCAAAGTGTCCAACAAAGATATAACTTTCTTCCAAGGATTATTTACCAATGCCCTGAGATAGATTCGTAGTTCTTTGATTTTTATTTCCATTGAAGCATTGTCTTCAGTAAAGTGTAGAATTCTTCCAAGGTTGGGGGTGTATTTGAATTCCACCTTCTGGTTACGCATTTCATAGATATAGCAAGTATTGTCCATAACAAATACATATTTGTCTTATTCGGGTAGGGACCTTCATTTACATTTAGTATAATCAATGCTTTAGTTAAGGTAAAGGATTCATTAAAGCTTGTAAAAAATGATTTATTCCATTCCAATATGATTTAATTTTATTACATTCATAAAAAATATGAATCCAGTCTGCTTTATTTGACTTTTTACACCACCAGCAAAAACCATTTGTAGTAGTACTGATCTTTTTAATTCTATCTGGTGTTAAAATGCTCTATGTAAGTATTTCCAGTTAAATATTTTCCAGTACTGTGAGTTAGAGGTGTAATTCACTGATAGTACGATGTTAGTTTTAATTTCTTCTGTTAACTGGAATGACTGACCGCTTGTTAAGAACTGCCAGTATGATGGTTTGGGAATTGTTTTATATGTTATTAACTCTTTATATAGATTTGAAATAGAATTTTTCTTTTCACAACTATTATATATAAATTCATACAGAAAACTTATTAGATTTGGAATATCTTTAAATGAGAAATTATTAATTAATCTGCATAAATCTTGAGTGTACATAAGAATGCTTTGTAAGGTTAACCAGTCCTGTGTTGGAATATTGTAAGCAGTTTTTATCATATGTATATCTAAAAAATTTAATTTATTTACACATTGAAACCAGCATAAGAATCCATTTTGTTCCCAGGAGGTTATTGTTTCCCTATATATTTTGTGCGGAAAGTTCTTAGTGATGGTAAATGGGGTTAAAAGGTCAAACCAAAGTTTTAGATCTATGTTTGCATTGACAAGTTTCATAAAGGAATTGATGTAAGTGTTGTTTTAGAAGGTTTTGTTATATTATATTGTATACTTATGCATAGTATGTACCAGGGTTTGTTTGATTTGTCTACTATTAATTTTTTTTAACAGATTAAATTCATTTGTTAATATAGCCATTGTTAATTCTTTTCAGCTGGCAAAATAATTTGGGTTTATCCAGTCTATTGTAGTTTTAAGCACAGATGTTTTTATATATGTTTCTATTTCTGGGAAGTTCAATCCTCTTTGTTTCCAGGGTCTAATGTGATGAGTTAGAGCTACTCTATTCTTTTTGGGATACCATAACAATTTTATTAAACAGTTTATTTCTTTAAGAATGCATCTTTCAGGAATTAACTGTATTGCTAATGCTACATATAGTATTTTTGGCAATAAGACCATTTTTATTAATTGCAATCTGTCTTCAAAAGTTAATATAATTTTGTTCTACTTTTCTATATATTTTTTATTGTTTCAATAATGTTTTTATAATTTATTAATATTGTTTGATTTATATTTTTGCATAACACTATTCCTAAATAATTTAGCGTAAGTTCTTGTTTTCCTATGATGGATTTATCTGTAACTTGTAGTTCTTTTTTCTTATTTAAAAATAGAAATTTTGATTTTGATCTATTAAAGTGAAGACCTGAAATCTTATAAAAGTTCTCCATTACTTCTTCTAGCTCTCCTAATGACTCCCTGGAGTTTGACAGGGTTAATAAAATATCATCAGCAAAAAGCATTATTTTAGATATGTTCTGGTCATAGACTTCTATTCCTTTTATTCTTGGATTATTGCGTACTATTTCTGCAAGTATTTCTATAGCAAAAGCAAATAAAATAGGAAAAAGGGGGCATCCTTGTTTAGTACCTTTCGTTATATGGATAGATTCTTAGGTGAAAGGACCTAATTTAATGTAGGCTAAGTTATTAATATATATATTTTTTAGTATTAAGATGAAGGGAGAAGGAAATTCAAATAATGCTAAAGTTTTAAATAGATATTCCTAGTTGAGGTAATCAAAGGCTTTTACTATGCCTAATCCGATTACAATTGTTTTTCTATCTTCTTTATTCACATAATCTATAAGAGTAAGTATCATTTTAATATTATCATGTGTGTGCCTGTTATATAAAAAATCCAGTTTGATCATTATTAATTGTCTTTGAAAGTGGGATTTTCATTCTGTTAGCTAGGATTGACATGAATATTTTGTAATCATTATTCAGTAATGATATAGGTTTGTATGAGGTACAAAGGTCTGATGGTTTATTATCTTTTAGAATTGGTGTTATGAGAGAGTATTTCCATGATGGTGGTATTTCTGCTTCTGACTGGACTTCTAGCAAAGTTTTATGAAAAAGGGAGGTTTTATGAAAAAGGGAGGTTACTGTTGAAGGGAAGAGTTTGTAAATTTCTGTAATTATACCATCTATCCCTGGAGCTTTGTTAGATTTACTTTCTTTTATCTTGTCAACATTTTCTTTGTAGGATATAGGTTTTTGTAGGTCTAGTGTTAAGTTTTCTGGATTTTTTTTATATTGTTAAGGTTTGTATCTAAGTTTATTTGGTTGGAATCTAAATCTGCTTTTTTGAAGTGTTCCATATAATGGAACCAAAATGCTTCAATGATGTCTCCTATCTGATACTTTTTTCCCTTTCTTTTCATGATATATACTACTAATGTTATTTGCTTTAGATTGTATTTTAATTCTTGTAGATAAGTTATGTAGATATCTGGGGAGGTGGCTAATGAGATTATTTTTTAATTTTTCCAAGGCTAGACAAGTTTTGTGTGTTAGAATTTCATAATTTTTTTATTTAATTCCTCTATTTCTTTTTTGACTTCTGGACAATTCTGATTTTTTTTTAGATTTTTTTTGCTGTCAAGAGTCTGGTTTGCAAGTCTAATGATTCAGATTCCCACTCTCTAACTTTGTTTTTGTACCAGCTAAGGGTCTTACCAAATAAATACACTTTTAATGAGTCCCAAACCATAACTACTGATTTCTATTGTAATATTAATTTCAAGAAATAATTGTAGTTCTGACAACATCCAGGGTCTGAATTCTTTAATTTTTGTGATATATGGTGGAATTCTAGTTGAGAAGATTAAAGGTTTAAACTCTATTTGGAGCTTTATTATCAGAGAGTCATGATCTGAGAAGGGGTATGGATCCATTGAGAAGTTGAGGATTTTTGTTTGTAAATCTTGAACTACGAATAATTTGTCTATTCTGGTTTGTGTTCCAAATCTATGGTCTTTATGGGAAAATAATAAGGATTTATCATATTTTACTTTAAAAGTGTCTATTAAATGAAATGAATCAATCCATCTTTTTAAGGATTTTGAAATAGTTGCTATGCAGAAAGACTTCTTGGTGGTTTCAGAAGCTTCTAAGGTACAATTAAAGTCTCTTCCCAGTATAAAATTTCCTTTATAATTGTTGGAAATAAAATCTAGGTGTTTTTTTAACCGTTCCTGCTCCAATTTCTGGGAACCAATATAGATTAACTAAGGTCCATATTCTGTTATTAAATTTAATTATATCAAATGCTAGTAGACCTTCTTTGTCTTCATATTTGTAAATAACTTTTGGAGTGATTATGTTTTTCTTCTAGAGAATTGATACTCCTTTTGTCTTTGTTCTATAGGAGGATTGAGCTAAGACTGTTTAGCCCTTAGGGTTCCAAATAAAGTTATCATTAGTCTTAAAATGCATTTCCTAGAGAAATACTACTTGTGCCTTATTTATATTTAAATATTTTAGTAAGTTTTATCTTTTATTTGCATTATTTAAGCCATTGGTATTTAATGATGAGAATGTTAAATCCATTTCAAGTTATTACTGGAAGAAACATTTTGCTTCTTTTTTTTATTTTGATTATAGTAGTTATACCATATTCCCTGATAACATTGGATGTTATTTTTATGTGTGTAAACTTGGGCGTATAATTTAATGTTCTTTCTTCTTTAAATACAAGTAGGGTAAAATTCTGGTCAGGCTTTAAAAAAGTACTTCTATAAAACATTAATTCTAAAGTATCACATACAAGTAAATATGAATTTCCCATTAAACATGGAATGAAAGTCATTCCTAATCCAATAGATAAAGATAGATCTATTGGATTATCACTCATACCTTTAACCAACAATATCAACTGAGCTTCAAATGTTAAATTATTATATGGAGAATTTTCTTAAAAGAGATATGAAGTTCTATATTATTGTATTATTATTCTATAGTATTTTATATATCAGGATGGAATGTTAGTAGTGTAAACAATTATTATGTTGACTTAGAAAATATCCAACATTTAGTTACCCTTAAGAGATCCCAAACATGTCAGATATGTCATTTCGGATAAATTAAATGCAACAGAGGAGCATACGCTAAATAAGCCAGCAACAAATAGATTATTACTAAAATAATTTGACTAAAAAGACTCTGTAGGAGACAGTGAGTGATTACCAATGAAATATGAATTTACTGTAGGTGTACTGTCTTCCTTTACTTTCCCACTCTTCAGATCACCAACTTCAACTTACACTTATGAAAAGACATGGCTTATCAGTAGTATCCTGACTCTGAGTAGAGGTGCCCTACATTCTAGTGTGCAGTGCTTTTAAATATTTTTAGATTTATAAAGCAGAGTCTAATAATGAACGATGATCACTCTGACAATTCCCACCCTGCATAGGGCACCTCCTGCTTCCAGAATGGGTAATCACATCAGGTCTAGAATGAATGTGTAGGTACCCATATGGCAATCAAGACTTACCTTAGGTAAGTATTAATCAAATAGTGTTTAGAGCATCTTAGAAAGTTCTCGGGGCAGTTAGAATACTCTTAAACCTCTCCTCCCTTGACCAAAAACAGAGATTTCCCTTCCCTTTCTTTTCCGTGTTTTAAATCGGTACTAATAAAAGAAATTCAGCAAACATAGGTAAACAGAAATAACATTCAATAGTCCGTCTTGTACATGACTCGCAATCCATTCAACAAGTCAGTGACTAACATCACTTTAGTAAACATTATAAAGACAAATTAGAAATAATTTCCTAGCTCTTTAAATTTTCTGATAAAGCAAAAAGTTAACAATAAGCTATTTTAACCAAAAGTGTAAAGCATTTCAATTTTTCCTTGCATGTATACATTTCTACGTATATTGTAGTGTCAAGTAGCTATCTTTGAAATCTGTACAATACTTACACTTCTTCAAATCATTCCTTTTTCAATTCAGGTTTTATTTTGTCAAAACAGCAACAATATTCCAAGGGCACAATTAATATTTAGACTGATGTTTCAAGTAAATAACTTGTCAGTTGCCAATTGAGTTAGTTTAGAATGTATGGTTAGTGCAAATATAACATGTTGCAAAAATAATATGCATTTTTTCGTCTGCTCTAGAGACTGTCATATGCAAATGACATATATAATGTAGCATATATAGAGCAGATAGCTTTTGGATTCAGGTTGTTAAAGTAAGTTATGCTTATTAATCAGGCAGTTTCATTTAAGTTCACAAGTAATTTGGGGACATTTCAGTTGAGTTTCTAGGAATGTGTAGTCCAATGTGAGTAATTTATAAAGTAGAATTTCCAGGAATGTGTAGTCCAATGTGAGTAATTTATAAAGTATTTACAAGTTGTTCTATTATACTGCGGTGGTGGTGCTGCGGTAGCATTGTTGCCTCACAGTAAGACATTGTCCTGTTCGATTCTCAGCTAGAGCGTCTTCTGTGTGGAGACATGCGTGAATGGGCATACCTTCGTTGAAGGTTGTGCGTCAGGGCCGGTAACTCGGCACGTAAAAATCTATTGCCAATCATTAGTGGACTGGAGTTCCGCTGTGGCGACCCCTAAGTGGGAAAAGCCGAAAGACATAACAACACAACATTTACAAGTTGTTCTATTAAGTTATCTAATTTACCCTTCCTTAGATTGTAATTCAGTTTAATAGCTAAACATTACTTTTTTGTTATTTGTTATCTGCGAGGCTAAATGCACTTCGCAGATTCACAAAGTCCATAGAAACTGCCGCAGTTGTTTTCTGCTGCCATGACAAAGCAAATATAGTGGTTCCTAATCAATAAGTGTTAAAAAAAAACTGAAATAGTTCATGAGGCTGATAGAATGTAAAGAAAGCTTAATTTCTCACAAGCAACAGTACACCCCCCCCCTTTTATATATTATGTTAATATTATAGGAAAGAATTCAACTGACAGTATGTATATAAACAAAACATTTCAGAGCTAATCGCTAACATGCCCCGTAACCCATTAAGCATAACAGTGTTCACCATTAATCTAATAACTATTGTAATAACATCTAATTGAGTCCACTTTTCCTCATAAACATGTGGCACAATTCATTAAACAAAGCAGAGTTTAACATCTGTCTAATAATCATTATAAAGACAAATAATAGTAATTTCCTATCTCTTCAAACTTTCTGATATCGCAAAATGTTGACAATAAGCTATTTTAACTGGAAGACTAAAACATTTCAATAATTCCTTGTGCATATACATTTTTTACTTATACTGTAGTGCCAAGAACTGCCTTTGAAATCTATACATTACTTCACTTCTTTCAAGTCATTCATTTTACAGTTCAGATTATATTTTGTCAAAATGTCAATAGCATTTCAAGGGCACATTTAATATTTAAACTGATATTTTAAATGAATAGCTATCAGTTCCTAAGTGAGTTTGTACAGAGTGTGAGGTAACTGCCAAGATAACATGTTGCAAAAAGTAATATGTATCTTTTCATGTGCTCTAGAGACTGTCAATTTCAAGTAACATTTAAAATGTAACTTTTACAGTGCAGACGGCTTGTGGAATCAGCATGTTAAACTGAGTTTGTTTGTTTGTTTGTGTCTTTCGGCTTTTTCCCGGTTAGGGGTCACCACAGAGGCACTCCAGTCCACCAATGATTGGTAGTTGATTTTTACGTGCCGAGTTATCAGCCCTGATGCACAACCTTCAACGAAGGTATGCCCATTCACGCATGTCTCCACGCAGAAGACACTCTAGCCAAGAATCGAACCAGACAGCGTCTTACTGTGAGGCGACAACGCTACGGCAGCACCACCACCGCGGGTTAGCATGTTAAACTGAGCAATACTTTTTAATCAAGCAGCTACATTTAAGTGCACATGTAGTTTGGGAACATTTCACTTGTGTTTCCGGGAATATGTAATCCTATGAGGATAAATCATAAAATATTTACAAATAGTCCTATTATATATTTATTTTACCTTGCTTAGTTTGTTTTTCATTTTAATAACTAAACAACATTACATTTTTCTTATTATTTGTTTCTGTGAGGCTAAATGCACTTTGCAGGTTCACAGTATCCTTAGAAACTGCAGCAATTGTTTACTGTTGCTATGGCAACACAAATAGAATGTGAAGAAATCTTCACTTCTCTTAATCAACAGTATATTTTTACCTCCTTTTGATATATATATATATATATATATATATATATATATATATATATATATATATATATATTTGTTAATACTAAAAGGAAATAATTCAAAGGACATATGTACATGAACGGAACATTTCAGAGTTAATCACAAACATGTCCCCAATCCCAATAAGCATAACAGTGACTACTATTAATCTAATAAATATTGTAATAACAATTAAGTTCACTATTCCAATTAGTCTACCTTAAAACCAGATTATTTTAGACTATTATTTATCTATGTATAGATAGTGAGTTATTAAATATATACAAACTATATTAGTATAGTAAATAGGAGAGAATTTAGAAAGGGAGACAAGATGCAGTTTAAATAAATAATGAGAAAAGAGAGAAGAGAGAAAGAAAAGAGAAAATTAAGAGAAAATACACATATACTATGTTTGTTGATTTACAGTATAAATATTTTATGTGCTATGTAACCCTCCTTCTGTGAAAGAAAAGTACCCTGTTTTACATACCTGAGGTAATGTGAAAACTCTCGTGTCATCTATTTTCAAAAATATAAAGATTCCAGTAGTTAGTTACCTTTGTTTAAAAGTCAAAGCAGTAAAATTGGTCCTTTAAAGTAACGTTAAAACAATTCATATCATAGTAGATGCTTTGAGAGATTTGGCTGTAACAGTATCAGTCTTTTGCTTCTTCTTTTTGACATCTGTCCAGACATTTGTTTCTTTTGTTCACTTGAGTGAAGGTGACATCCAATCCATATAGTCTGGTAAAGTAATCACATTATTAGTTTTAATAAATGAAGAGGCTTCCTCTAAGTCAATAAAAGTCCTCATCTCGTTGGCATACAGTATTCTTATCTTAGCTGGATATGCAAGTTGTGCCTTGATGTTATTTTGTTTCAGAAACTTTATCATTGGCCACACTTTTTTCCTTTGTTCCATTATTCTAGATGAATAGTCGTTATCAAATCTTATCAGGCTCTATTTATATTTTAGTGGTGCCTTCCTTCAAGCAGATCTTAAAATCAGTTCCTTGAACAAGTATGAAAGAAATTTGGTAATTATTGACCTAGGAGGAGAGTTTGAGTTAGTGGCAGGTTTCCCAAGAGCTCTGTGTGCCCTTTCAATGCCAAAGGAAAGTCTTCTTTTAAATTTAAAAAGTCAGGGATCCAGCTTGACAAAAAGGGAAATGATATCCTCACCTTCTGTGTTTTCAAGTAATCCGAAAATCCTGATGTTATTTCTCCTGTCCCTATTTTCCAAGTCATCTACTTTATTAACCAACCAAGTGTTTTGTTTAAGAAGCAGTTCTTTATGTGTTTCCTCTTCCTTAAGTCTGCTTTCTAAGCCATTTAGAGAAACCTGTATTCCTGTTTACCTTGTCTGGTATTGTAGCATTTCCTTGAGGGTGTCAACCTGTTTTTGATTGCTTGTTTTAAGATTTTCTAGGTTCTCTTTAAATTCCTCCATCTTCAAGGACAACTCCTGCAGGGTAGATGCCATCTGTTGTAGTTCCTTCTTTAAGGCAGCATCCTGGTGAGAATTCCTTGAGTTGCTCATTTTAACAAGTGAATATATATCCAAGCTTTTTGACAGGAAATTATTTGTAAAACTTCCCCAAAGTTTCTAATTATGTAAATTAGTCCTTTATCTATAAGATTTTATACTTTGAAGAAAAAAAAGAATATTTTTCCTGTCTTATTTAACTGGTTATATGGAGCTCTAAAATACTGCTGTTTTCAGTTAGCCATTCAGGCTCCGCCAGTTTCCTAATTTCTGATGCCATTTGTCAGACTATTTTTGAAGCTTTTTCATTAGTCACTAAAACAAATGGAGATCTAGTTAGCTAGGAAATACTGTCATTGTTACTTTGGAGACAGTAGTTTGTAGTGTTGATAGACATCTTTGTACACAGTGATGGGAAGTATTGAAGCTTTGTGATTATGAAAACAAGTGCGTTTAGAAGTGAAGTTACTTGCTGGTAATGCATAGCCAATGGAATGTCTTTAATAACTAAGAATGGTGAGTTCTTGTGTCAGCCAAAAAGACAAAATGACATATTTTGTTGACTATAGTTTGAAGTTTCTGTGCACACATGCATGTGTGTGTGTGTGTGTGTGTGTGTGTGTGTGTGTGTGTGTGTGTGTGTGTGTGTGTGTATGTGTGTGTGCATTTGAGTTTTTGTTAGTGTACAGTGCCGCTATGGAGAGGACACACTTTATTCTGGGAATTAATTGATTTCTAGCTATGACTAATCTGAACTCTGGAACTAATAAGTGAGATTGTGCCATACTTTTAATTGATACATAATGTTGCACTTTTGTTTCTGTAAAAAGCTTAAAAGATAGAGTGTGGTGGAGTGTTAAGCCTATTCATTTTTAATGGCTGACATTCTGAACTGGGTTTTTTATGTAGGTCATAGAGCTTGTATGGGGAAGGGTCCACAAGTTTTTGAGGGCTGGAAAAGAACATTACACTAGATTTATTATTGTTGACTTGTCTATCTTACACAATTTTTATTGGTCCATTTACATAATATGGTGAAGTTTGATTGTAATTTAGTTGTAGGCTGGAAATTGTTTTATCTGAATTGTAAACTGTTAGGTTTAATGAAGGGAGTTCAAATGTTATGCCACTGATTAAACAGCGAAAATAGGAATGTTCCAGTACATAGCCTTGGTAGAAGGTACCTACTGAGAATAATGAGGCATCTACTGAGACCTAGAATATTCTATTTGTTAAATGTTTGATTAGTCATCTATGCTGAAATTTGGAAGAACAGAAGAACAGAATAGAATAGAAGAACAGAAGGTTGTAATCTACTTTTGTTGAATGTTTTGGTAACAGCAGTGTTACTATAGCCATTATTAGTTACAGAGCAAAGATATGTCATTGTGCTAAAATTGTTTTTGAAAATGTGTTATGTGCCTGACAATAATCCATATTTATTAATATAGTCAAAGGTTTGTTCATGCACAATTTTTCAAAAAGTTTTGTCAAGACACAGGTTAGCTATGAATCGTGTTTGAAAGGATCAGCAACTGTGCCAGAGAATATATATATATATATATAGACAGAGAGGTTAGAGGCTTAAGAATTAGTTTTGCTTTTAAGTGGAGAAATGTAGGGCAAACTATTGACAACTACTTTGTTTGTAATGATAGCAGATGAGTTGTTTATACTATAGGGAAGAAGGTAACTTAGCAATTCATGAGACTGTTTAGTTATGTATTTCAAGGCTGTGACTTAGTAGTTTTGAATTCAGGTGAGAAATCGGTGTTAGAAAAGAAGAGAAGAGAAGACTTGGCTGTTGATTTATTGGTAATACGAGGGGTTCAGGACTATGTTTGGCATGTAGATATGGCCAGCTTATTTTTACAAAGATGCATTGCTTTAGCTGCAGAACTTGTTAGAAGTTTGCATTGTTTCCTTATGTTTAGCTATACTTGGTGTAGCTTATTATTAAGGTTGTGTTTCCATTCCTTCCATGCATGATCTCATTGGATAATTAAAGTTTTTACTTCTCTCATTATCCTGAAGCAAAGCTATGTCCAAGTCACTTGGTGACACTTAGGAGAACTGAAGGTTTTGTATGTAAGTGAGCCAGGTAAGGAAGAATGATGAGGTTAGAGTGGGATCTAATTCTGTATAAAAGGCTCCCCAGATTATATTGTGTAACTGGTTGTAGAGGTCAGGCTCCTTGGATTTGGCTCTGGGTTTTCCAAGGGGTTTACTATTATTAATGTTAGGCGGAAGGGGATGAGCATTTTGAATGACTAAAGTGATACTACTGGACAGAAGTTGGCAGAATTGCAGCTTTTTGACAGTGATGAGGGATGTTGTTAGTTATGACTAGATCAAGAAGTGAGTTGTTACCTGAGGATGGATTAGGCCTAGTTTCATGTTTTGCTCATTGCTCTGGTTCAGTGTTTGATTTACGCCATTAGCAGCTTGACTGAATGCATTAATACCAGTGTCTCCTGTAAGTATGATATTGAAATTGATACCATCTGAGTAAATGGCTGTTGTTAATTCTTGCACTGTAGAAATAGTTGCGGGTGGTGCTTACAGTCTACAACTAAATAAAATGCAGGTATGTTTACTTAAGCTGAGGTAAAATGTGGGTATATTTACTTAAGCTGAGTATTACTATTATCTAATTAGGTGCATCATCCCTTGTGGTGTTGGGTTTAGGTATTTGCTCAATATTGAGTTTGATGATAGTAGCAACAATTTACCTCCTGTTCTTATGCTAGGCCTATTGCTACTAAGCATAGCTGTCTGTGATAGGTAGAAGAACAAAGTCCTCTTTTAGCCATATTTCAGTTAAGGCTAGAACATGGGATTTCTCCAGGAGGACCCTTGGTTTAAGTGTTACCTATTTGTTATTGGTGTTACTGGTATTTAAAAATCCATATTTTAAGCTCTTTGAATGAAGACCTGCTGTATAGGTTGAGGAATGAATTAGATGTTTCAGGGCCAGAATTTAGGTGCATGTCACCAGATAGTTTGATTCTTTTTAGGCAGGAGTGTATGTTGGTGAGTGTTTCTTTTTGTTAATCATAGAGTAAGCAGCAGAACACACACACACACACACACACACACACACACTGTAAAAAGATCATTTGTATGCAGAATTGTTTTGGTGTAATATATAATTACTTTCCCAAGCAGCTGCTCTACATAATTGTAAGTTTTTTTTTGTAAAACAGTGAATGAGGAGATTACTTTGATTGGTTCTATTTAACTAGGTAAAAGATAAATGAGTCTGAATTCTAAACGGCTGTTTTAAGTATGGCTGTACATAATAATATGACAGATGAAAGTGAATATGTAAACGAATTAATGATTTTAATGACAATTTACGTTAGTAATATAAATAGGAGGTAAGTGTTAGTGAAGTGTTTATATGGATGCTAAGGGCTAGGAGGACATTATGTGGGAAGTATCCTTAATTAATAATATAAATTGGAGGTTCTAGTGGTTAGTGAAGTGTTTCTATGAATGTCAAGGGCTCAGATAGGTAGATCGGTATGAGGAAAGCATCTGTTGACAGATGGAGTAAGGAAATAATAATTGAAGGAGATAATTGAAAATAAGAAGTAGGGAAAGAGACTATTGATGAGACTAACGGAAATGAGTGAATAAGAAATGATCCTGCTGCTATGAAGAGTAAATAGCAAAGAGCTGTGAAGTGATGAGAGGAAAGAATCTGTAAGAGGAAAGGAGCTAAGTATGTGCCTACTGCCGCTGAGTACAAGTATGGAAAGGAAGGTAGTTGTAATTGAGTGTTAGGAGGTTGGAAAGTGACATAATTGCAGGATTTTGGAATAGCAGGCAAATGATTGCTTCTGGTTTCTACTATAGCCAGAAGTAGAGACAGTAATGATGCTGGTATTTGGAATAGTGGTTCAGTGAGTTGTTACTGCAACTGCTGCTACCAGGAATATGTAGAGTGCAAGGTTAGGACTGAGGGTTATTGAATGAACACTCTTTCTGTTGCCACCAGAGCTGACAAAGTAATGAAATAAGAGATGATTAGACTTAGAGAAAAGTAGTTGAGAGAGGTCATTGGTGGTGTGGGGCTGTAAAGTTTGTCTGCTGTTCCTGCTGCTTCCCCACCAAGAGCAGAATGACTGAGAGATTAGGATGGAAGGTAAGTACATGACTGCTTCTCATGCTGTCCCCAAGAGGAGGTAAGTCTAATCTTCTAACTAAGAAGTGAAAAGTAGTTGTACCGGGGCAACAGTATGGGAGGAACAGCATGGTAACAGAAGGTATAGTATGGAAGTGATAACTGGGAGATAAAATGAGTTGAGTGAAAGATGCTTGAAAGTAGGTAAGTGAAAGGCACCTGTGCTTGCTGTTGCAAACAGTTTTTATACAAAATCAGGAAAGTGAATGATGCCACAAACAGCTATTGTAAATCAGATGAGAGTATTGGGCAATAGATTAGTTGGGTGTTTTAAGGATGAACAGGCCCTCAGCAGCCTTTGCACAGTATATGTGAAACAAATTCAAAGATGAATATTCCAGGGTGACTCTTTGTCACCACTGCTGTTTTGTCTTGCCCTTAACTCATTAAGCTGTCTACTTAACAGATTAGGTCAGGTCATGGCTACAGTTTGGCTCCCAGAAAACAACAAAGTGTAAAGATTTCTCATCGTCTTTTTGTGGATGATTTAAAACTGTATAGTTCATCAGATGAGGAACTGAAAGCACAACTGCAAGTGGTCTAAACTTTTTCAGATGATATAAGAATGTCATTTGGTTTTGATAAATGTGCAAAAGCAACCTTTAATGCAGGAAAGCTGCAGCACCAAGGAAATATCAGTCTGGGACAGTAATGCAATATAAAAGAACTTGAGCAAGAGGGAGTGTATAAATATTTGAGAATTGATGAAGGCTCAAAAATAAAGCATGATCAAATGTGAATAAAACTTAGTAAGGAACATTTTAGAAAACTAAAATTAATACTGAAAACAGCACTCACATCTAGGAGCAAAATCCAGGCTATAAACCAATTTGCTCTTCCTGTCCTAACTTACAGTTTTGGAGTGATTGACTGGCCCCAAAAGATACTGGATCATTTGGACAGGAAAACAAGGGGGATGCTTCATGCTTGTTAAATGATTTATAAAAATCAGTGTGTAACAAGACTATATATTCCCCATTCTGAAGGAGAAATGTATTACATGTATAGATCTGCAATCATAGGACTGCATATATATCTGTTGTCCTCACAAGAGCCAAATGTAGTTAAAATTTTAAAACATAAGGAGAATAAGTCTAAGATGACTTCCCTGCTTAGTTTAGCAGAAGCATATTGGTGTCAAGCTGGAATGGAAATCAAACCAGAAGTTGATAAAAATCAGATAGCAACTGAATGTGCCAAAAACGAAAGAATATAAGGTGAAGGATCAGATGAGAAGGCAAAAAATGTGGAAAATGCATAAATATAGTTGCAAGTACAGAAAACTCTTGGAGCAATGTCATGTTGATCAGGACTGAATGCAGGACTGGTTAAGGGGAGGTGAATTTAAACCAAAAGATGAAAGTTTAATTTTGGTGGCCCAAGATAGTGGAGTACATACACTTTGGTTTACAATGTCCATTGAACATTTGTGAGAAATACACAAATGTAGGTTTTGTAAAACATAATTGGAAACACTGACAGATCTTGTTGCTGGTTGTAATATAGTAATGGCAGAAGGACTGTAACTGAAAGGCATAATAATGTGGCCAGACTGTTGCATTGGGGATTGTGCAAACATTAAAATATTGAAGTGGCTGAAAAACATTGGAAACATGAGCCACAAAACATTATAGAAAATGATGAAGTTTATATGACATGGGATCACCCATTACCAACAGTTCACAAAATAGATGCAAGAAAACCAGATATAGTAATCCATGAAAAGAAGACAAAAGTAGCTTTGATCATTGAAATTACCACACTCACTGACTACAGTGTCTTATGTACAGAGGACACAAAGTCATAAAATACCAGGATTTGCAGGCAGAAATGAGGGCAATGTGGAAGAAGGATACCCAGCCAGCTTCAATAGCAGTAGGAGCAACTGGGCATATAAAAAGGAATTTACAATCAGACGTAGATTTGTTACCAATACATGTAACTGTGTATGAATTACAGAAGGAGTCATTACTGGGCATATTATGGGTGCTGTGAAGAGCACTTCTGGCTAAAATCAAAGACTGACACAATACTAAATTCATGAACTTTAATCATACTTTGACTTAGGAATAGGGTCCATTTCGGTCAGTGTATTAGAGACCCAAAAGACTTGGAGAAATTAAAAAAGGATTAAACCAGTGTGCTTTTTCCTAATAAAACAATGTTCAGTATAATAAAACTAGGAAACCATCATCTTTATACATTATCTAGCTCCCCATTCCTGTGGTTGATACACTGATTTACACCAATCTGCAATAATAATGAAGTAGGGCATAATAACTATGAACATCACAAAATTTGTCATGGTGTGTCTTCATTCATAGCCAACTAAGTAGCACAAGAACAAGTATGTAAACGTATGTAAAATACATTGAACAGAAAGAAAAAATAGCATAAAAATAAGTATGTCAAATTATGTGAAATACATTGAACAGAAAAAAATAAATAAATAGAACTGTATGCATAATTGCCAGGAATGATTAATGGGATTTTGATTTAAAGAACTTAATGCTTTTTTGAATGGATGGCATTAAACCATCTCTCCCAGTTATTGCACTTTATACAAATAATTTCAGAAGAAAGCAAAACAATGCCCCACTGCACACAGCAGATTGCTAATATAATGTTCAGTCTAATCACAACAGGCCATTATCAGCCAGTTAATAACTGCCTGGAACTCATGGGAGCAGGGAAGCAGCACCCCACGATGACAGAGCTAAATAGTGTGCAGAAATAAACAGACTTAAAATTTGAGCATGAGTGACTTTGTAATAGTGATGTTATATCAAAGCCAAAAATCTAATTTATGACCATGTCTACTTAAAGGAATAGTACATTAAAGTATAAAAATATAAGACACAAGCAAACAAGCCTTCAAGTACTAGATACAAATTCAGAAAATGTGAATAAAATGAAATAAAGAGAAGTTAAATGTTAAAACCATCTAATTCACGTCTTATAAATACAAAGATAAACCAAGTGGAATAGTTAAGACCTCGGCGATTTTCTAAAGTCACTCAGTGAAGCACACCTCCATAGCCAGAGAGGCAGCATGTTCCAAAGGTATGGTCCCCGATAAGTACAGCATGTGATCACACTACAAAAGGCTCATTTTGCACCCTAGAAATGGCTATCACCTGCCAAGTTGCTAAATGGAGAGTGTGGAATCAACAGCTCCTTCAGACAGGAGAAACCCCAAACAAGGTAGCACAATGCACTTGAACAAAGTACATAAATATTTAGGCAGTCAGGACAGACATTTCTGGTGTCCCATTCATAATTAAACATAAGAATTCTGCACCATCTACAAATGCTCCAGACTCACTCCAAGTACAGAAAATTTAGTAGCTCAGATGGGAGGAGACCAAAGCATGACTCACCACCAATATGTCAACTGATGGAATTAGGGATTTAATCTGAGGAGATATTCCAGTAATGAAAACAGCATGTCTAGACAGCAACTAACACTTCATCCTGAAATGTCAACATGTCACCAGGGATCACATTAAAATTAAGCATCTTTATGTTTAAACACCTTTATTAACATCACACATTACACAGTGACATGGATACACATACTATTTAAAAAGATAAAACAACCCAATATAAAGATTATTCCTTTTCATGTACTATACATATATAGTTTCTTAACAATTATTATTCAGTTTGGCATTGCTCCAGTCCTGTATTCCATTAAATTTCACTCATTCTCCAGAAAATTACTCTGCATGTACTCTTCCCACAGATTCTGTTTAGTTCTATGTAGTTTGCGCCTTCCCTTTTCTAAAGATCCCACCTCCAATTCTTTTATCTCCTTTATAGCATTCAATAATTCTGTTATAGTTGGTTTAGATTTTGATTTCCATTTTCAAGAAATTCCTTTTTTGACAGTCATCAATATTCAATTTAGTAGGGCCCTACTATATTTACACAATTCAGTTTCTATATTCCAGCATAAATAATAATTTCCTTAGCTATAATAATTTATTGCTTCAATGTTTCTGACAAACTAGCCTGTAGAGAATTTTTAAAATCTACCATCTTGTCGCATTCCAAAAATATGCTCCGAAGTACCCTTCTCTTTTCTAACACACCTCCAGCAATTGGTGTCTAAATGTGAAAACATTAACTGAAGTCTACATTTGTATAAAAATATTTATGCAAAAATCTTGAACCTTCTAGATTTTGTTTCATACTCGGGAGTCATACAAATACCCTCCCATTGCTCTTTTGTACGTGGCCTTTCCATTCTTATTTCCCAGTGTTTTCTAAACTCTGCTAGTTGATTTATATAGGTATCATGTATTATTTTATATGCCCTACTAATTACCCCCTTTGTTATCACGGCTTCTGTTCTAGACTCAGCTATATACTCAACATGAGCTGATCTTTCATTTAACACTCACCTATCCATTTCTCTTTGTTTATACTCCGTTATCAATCCCAGCCAGGGAAGGCAGTCTTCAACCCTGGGTCCAAACTTCTGCTTGACCTCTTCCCACTCTTTGACATCACTAAGTGGTAGCTCATATGCAGTGAGCAATAATGAATCCAGTATAGAGCTCCGTAGGATCTTACATACCAGAAAATGGAAAATGAGGTCTTTACTCCTGGCATCACACTGTGGCTATACCTGGAGAGAAAGAAAATGAATAAGTTGTAGAGTGTGGAAGAGATACTGCATATCGAATACCACAAATAGATCAAGGAAGAGTGGAAGACAATAACAGCATTGATTATTCATCACAAGAAGGTCATTCAACACTCTAATGAGGGCATCTTAATGTTGTAGTTAAATCTGGATTAAAAATGATCAAGAAAGTCATAATCCTTTAAAAACGATTTATGCTGTACATAGGAAAGTTCAAAATGAGGAAGAACTTAGCAATAAAATCAGAATTTATAGATGCTTTCTTCAGTGTAATTAAGGCCTTCTTAAATGACAGTGCTAAAGAGTACTGGTTCTCAGAGACATCCCAATGATCTGATAAATAACTAGACCAAAGAACTTCAAAAATTGCATAACTACTCTAGGTAAACATAGAATAAGATTGGATATTGAAGGGAGTACATTTGAAATTAAGGCCATGAACTCCAAGTAATCAAGAACTCTCACCAAAAACAGATGAAAAACCTTTAGGCCAGAGCCAGTGCAGTTTCATTAGATAGATCAAGATAATGGTCCATGTGGGGATGAATGACCTTAGGCACTCTACCCAGAGGGACATGCTGAAGGATATTACTGTATTTGGTATTCATGTGCCTGACATAGGAAAGACACAGGCCTTGAGTGGTATTTTGCCATCACTCAGAATGATGCTGAGATTCAGAGACAAGGTAATTTGCTTTAATAACTGGCTATGTAACTGGTGTCATTCTAGGGGTATCCCTTATGTATCACCTTGGAGTGATATGGCTGAAAAGCCTTTGCACTTTGCCAGGGATGGTCTGCATCTCTCTTACCAGTCTTTTGCATTCTGGCTTAAGCCTTTACTGCCCTCATAGTGCCTTTTTTAGGCAGAATGCTTCTGATGAACATTTCAACATAGTAAATTCTAGTCTGGAGCCCATTAAAGTGACACTACTCAATGCCAGGAGTCTACACAAAAAAGCTTAAACACGAGATTCTATTAAAACATAAAACACATCACATATATGTTGTTACAGAAACAAGGTTACAGAGCTATGAAAACACTACCTCTGTTTCTGGGTATAGTGTCTATCACATCTTCAAATCTGCTTGCAATTGTGGGGGAGTATCAGCATTTGTCAGTGATATCATCACCTCACAGCAGATTCCTTGGGATGCCGCATTTAAACTCTTAGATGTCTAAATCATGATAGACAAGACTAATTACCAACTCTTAGCTATAGTACACCTGCTACATTCTCTTCTGAGTATGATAACTGTCATACTCATATTAGCTGAAATCCTCATTAAATCCAAAAGTCTTTCTGCTGACAGACTTCAACTATCCATCAATAAAGTGACTGACCTACACTGTCAATGGTCAGCATCTTCAGTGCTTCCTTGACATTATCAATGCTAACTACTTTATAAACAGTTAGTCATCCTACTATATCTCCAGTATCCCTCATGTAGTCCTCACACATATAAGCACTTTTTGTACATCTCCATATATATCATCCTGCCTTGTGAAATCAGACCATAAATTAATGACCCTTCCGTTTAAAAGTGGTGGAATATCCCTTGTAAAAACCTCCTTGTTTAGGGATTTCACAAAAGGAAACCTTCTTCAAATACTTGTTGACCTGCATACATTTCACTGTAATCCTCCTCTGATTAACCTCATTCTAAAAATGCTGTCTATACTTCCTACTTAAATAATTTATTGAAAAGGCAGCCTCTAAATGCACTAAATTTAATGACCAATTTAAAAACAAACACCTATTGCGGAATGCCCAAATAAATAAATTATATAACAAGAAATGGAAATTGCTTAATGCTTATAAAAGGTCTCATTCTACCAACCTTAAGAGCAAACTTAGGCAAACTAGTAAAGAGCTTAAGGAAACCACTAGGAAACTCAAAGCTGATTGTACACTTAAAATAACCACTAAAACCAAAAATAACTACATTCTTTTCTTTTTCTATGCCAGGAAGTTAAGAACTAACACCCAGCAATGTTCAGAGCTAGTCTGCAAAAATACTGCATGCTCTGAAAAATTTAGTGCAAATTTTACTCTACCCACAGTTATAGCTATTCTGCAGATTCCCTAGTCCCAGCCACTTTCTTTAATTACTATGTAATACATTATCGCAGCCCTCTCAAAACCTAAGAACACCTCATCCATGGGCCCTGATACTATATCATATTGTCTATATATCAGTACCAAATATAGCCTATCAGAACCCCTTTCTAATCTCTTTAATCTAAGCCTCTCCACTGGTAACATTCCTGAAGCCTGGAAAAACAGTCATTGTAATACTATTACACAAGACTGGCCCATTCATGGATCCCCACTGACTATACACTTGTTAGTCTCACTATGCTCATATGTAAAGCTATAAAGCATATTCTCTCAGACCTCATTAATCAGAACGTTGAAAATCTCTTAACTCTGGACCCTCATCAATTTGGCTTTATCAAAGAAAGGTCCTGCTTCTTTAACCTCATTAATTTATTTGAAAAAGTAACTAAAGCAGTGGATATCAGTTATGTAGTATATATGGCATATGTGGACTTGACCAAGGAATTTGACACTATTCCTCATGCAGGGTTTACTGATACAGTTGCAAATCTGAATATAAATCGTTATGTCATGAGGTAGATAGCTAACTGGTTGTCTGACAGAAACTATGTGAATAAAGTTGCAGGTGCCTCTTCTAAAACCAAAAATGTTGTGTACCACAGGGTTTAGTGTTGGTCCATCTCCAATTTGGCATCTATTTCTCAGACCTTGAGACTAAAAGTCTTGGCCCGTGGTCATCTATATTTAAAGGCAACTGTAAATCAGGTGTTGTTATTCAATCTTCCATTGACTCACAATTGCTCCAACATGGGCTGGACAATGTTAACAACTGGTGCAAGGGAAATGGTCTCAAATTAAATGTGAAAAAAATGTAGAATAGGTCATTTTGGTAAACAAAACATTTTCACATACCACATACGTGATACACCATGCCAATCAGGTGCTGTTGTAGTTCATTAATCATTTGACCATCAAGTCTGCCTACAGGTTTGAAAAGTCTTCTGTCTGGCTCATCTAATTTCCAAAGGCATCCCCCTTTAGATCCAAAGAAGTCTTAATTTCTGGGTCTATATTATCATATTGCATGCTCAGAAGATGAACGACAGATAATCGACCCCATGTAAATGAAAGCTTACAACGTCGAAACTTCAGAACAGCAATTATTTTCCAATGGAAAACAACCACTGTTCTGCTCCCACACCCCCCTACTTAAATATACCAACTTTGAGATTGCACTACAGTGCTGAAAAGGCAAAGTAGCGAAAGCGGCCAAACAAATTCTTTCCTAGAGAAAGAATTTGCTGAAATGCCGCTTCGCTATTTTGCCTTTTCATGCTTTACTGTTCGACAAAAACACATTCGACAACCTGTGTCTGCGACAGTGTAATAGGGAACCTTAACTTCCCTTTACTCATATCTCATTAGACACATTATTGAATGTAATGCACCTTTTGTTTAACACGTTATTGAATGTTATGCACCTTTTGTGAAGTATTGTTTTAATATATCACATGAGGGACCTCAGAGATTCATAACTAAAAAGATCAGTGACATCAAAAATCTAGGTTATCAAGACAGACTGACAGACTTCTTTCTG